>NW_017307007.1:205672-231164 GCF_000935625.1 Nanorana parkeri
TATATATACATATACATATACATACACACATATACACACACACACACACACACACACACACACACACACACACACACACATACATACACACACACGCTTTAACAATATACATTTGCTCATTATATTCCTTGAAAAACACAGATATATTCTTAATGTATCTAAACCCAAAAACAAACATTTTATATATTGCATGTGATTGCTGCATTCGTTTTATTTCCACCTAGTAATTCTGTGAATAACACTTTGTCCTAGGGCAGCTACGTTCACTCACTCCACTGTATCTATATAGGGAGCCATGGCTGTTACTAGGCTGCTCTGCTAATCTGGACAGCTAACCTGCCTCCACTCATTATTTCCATGATGTGGGGTGTGGAATTATGAGGCACTCTTTGTAGTTCAGATAAAGGAGATGGGGAAAAACAGATATGATTGTCTGATATGTTAGTTTAGTTCCCAAGGAGTTACAAAACCACTGGAATTCTGCAAAGATAGACTAATGTTTCAGTACTTGCTGAAATTGCTGTAAGCCTGCAAAATAAAACTAATGCAGCCCCCCATCTAAGGACTGGTACGCTGCAGTATGTTTTGTATTTGATATACTTTATTTCAGATAAAGAATTTCATATCCATTTTAATATGTTTGTGCAGACAATACGTAGTGAATACTTTTTACTCGAACTCCTCCAAACACATGGAAAGAACTCTGTTCAGCTCCTACAACATTTTATCTTCACATTAATAGAAGTGCAGTCTCAGCTACAACTTTGGGATTAATCAGCGTTTCATTTCCTGTTCATAAACATTTGACCTCATCCTAACATCATCAGCATGTGGTAGAGGTTTACATTACATTTGGCTACTGTATAGGATGCATCTAAATATAGACACAATAAATATACTGCTAAACATACATTAGAAATGATTCTTGGAGCAGTATGAGGTATAGATTGTGCAATGTGTCATGTCCGATGATAACTTTGATACTTTCCATGTAGGCATATATTTTTCTGCTTAGTTATAAAGATTTTTTTGCCGAGTATGGATGATTTTATAGCCCCAAAACTTTTTTTTTGTGTGAAATCTATGTTTCACAGCACTTTTTATTGCGACCTGTGGTTTCTACACCGCTGCCTTAGTCTAGTTAAAACAACATTGTCTCAGTATTAAACCACCAAGCTGGTTAGCAGCAGCTGCTGAGTACAAAGAGCCTTTGACTTGTAGTGGTCAATTTTTCTGTAGCGTCTTGTTTGTCCTCACAGTATTACTGTGTCTCCGTTTACTGCACTGCAAAAACACTGATCACATAATCTTCGTCTAAGCTGAAAGGACGTTAAGAGCTTTGCTCCCTTCTTTACAAATGAGAAATGTTACGCATGCTCCTTGCAAAGGACCTAATTCCATGCAAAGTTCTTATCAGTTTTATAGGACTAAAATATTGAATGTCGAAGTTACCAGTAAATATGTGGAAGAATCCATAATTGTGCTGAAACCGCAATCTCAGACATTCTGTGTAACTTCACTATACAGCATATTGTTCTATGACAGTGGTGGCGAACCTTGGCACTCCAGCTGTGCCAAAACTACAAGTCCCAACATGCATCTGCCTCTGGGAGTTATGTCTGTGGCTGTCAGAGCCTTGCAATGCCTCATGGGACTTGTAGTTCCAAAACAGCTGGAGTGCCAAGGTTCGCCACCACTGTTCTATGAGATCAGTCATTTAGGGTAAATTGGGGTCAGCGGTGATAATTGGCAGCAGTCTTCTATGATAATATCAACTGCTAGAGCTATACTACATTCATTTTAGCAACCTTCATTTATAACAATCTTTCAAAGCTTTCATATCTATCCACAATGTGTTTCACCCAATCTCATACTAGTTCGCATAAACTTTAGTTTACTGGACAATATATTTAGGTCTGTTTTTGAGACTGAGCCCCTACTGTGTGAGTAATAGCACACTGGTATAGTGGGACTGGTAGCAGCTGCTACCAGGATCATTGCTGAAAGGAAAGAGATCTTACCCTAGTTCAAAAATCACAGTGGGGTAGTGGTTAGCACGTCTAGAACCACTACTGGGGGGGTCCCTGGTTTAAATCCTGGTCAGGATACTATCTGCAAGGAGTTGGCATGTTCTCCCTGTGCTTGGATGGGTTTCCTCCCACACTCCAAAGACATGCTAGTAGGTTAATTGGCTCCTGTCTAAATTTTGCCCTTGCAACTACGCATGTGTGATAGGGACCTTAGATTGTAAGCTCCTTTAGGGCAAGGACTGATGTGAATGCTTTACCATGTAAAGCACTGTATAAATCCTTGGCTCTATATAAATACCAAATAATAAATAAAATAACTTCAGCAATGAAGATCTATTCATGGTGTGACCATGCGCTCTTGGCTTACAAGCTCTCAAGTTTATGGCGTTATTTAAAGCATTTGTGTGTATGGCAGGTGTCAATAAAAAAGATGTTGCAGGGTCTTGGTTCACATTTTCCTTTTGGCCCAAGAGTAGCAAAGCTACTTCCTGGTTTATGTGTGTACAATGTAGTGGTTTGTCTGTCCTGCAGTCTTAGGCCTTCAAAGGGCAGGGACATGAACAAAGACTCCTTATGCTGAACTGCCTTCACAACAGCCAGACTCCCATCAGCTCACTTCCTGGAGTTCAAACAGATTAGCCTAGATAGCAGTTTGCATTAGTCAAGTTGAACCTGATTATATACTTCAGTAGCAATTTGGGCTGCAGGCATGACTCAGAGGGTTCTGCATTACACCTTCTTATGTGTGCTTTACCAGCAAATGCACACCCAAAGTAGCACACTGTATTATTTGGCTTTAAAGTGTAAATTAGAAAAAAAAAAAGGTTGTAGATGCCATCTCTAAAAAGGAAGGAAGGAAATACTTTCCCAGTTGACTCCTAAAATAAAGGTTATGCCCCATAATCTAATAATCTAGCAAAAGACATAAGTCATTGCTGAAGTCATTTTTCCAAAACACTCCTCTGCATACAAAACGCAGCCTATTCTTTGGGGAATACATGACCCGATCGCCCTCTTCTACTCAATTTCTCTGGTAAGCCAATATGAAAAGTGAAATTTTATGGGAAAATGTACGATTTTCTATCAGGTCATCAAATATGAGACATGAGCAACAGCATATTAACAGGAAAACTCAAAGCAGATTATGGCCCCGTTCACACGAGGGTGGTTTCGTCGCGCTGATTTTTCCGCGCTGAAACGCATGCAAATAAAATCCCATACATTCCCATGGGGGGCGTTCACACGGAATCGCGCGTACAAATACGCCTGTTGTTCGAAATAGTCCCTGAGCTTCTTTTGTCACGCTTATCAGCTTGTTTTGCTCCATAGACTTCAATGTAAACGCGCTGATCAGTGAATTTTTGCACGATTTCGTGTGTTTTTTAATGCACGTTTTAGCAGCCGAGCCTGCTTCTCATTGGACAACGGAAAGCGAGCTTCAAAAATGTGCTGACATATGAACAGAAAACACCTGTAATACGCGCTAAAATGCGTATATAAACCATGCAAAAACAGCGTGAAAACAGGCCTGAAACACTGTCACCCTGGTGTGAATGGGGCCTAGGGGCCTGTTTCGTGAAATGTTACATTCACATATTACTATTTGCCCCTCCCATTTAGATTGTAAACTGTCACGGGCAGGGCCCTCCTCCTTACCATCTTGTCTTGATTTGTATTGTAACTGTAATGTCCTCCTTATATTGAAAAGCGCTGCACAAACTGTTGGCGCTATATAATTCGTGTATAATAATATTAATACACTTTTTTTTGCATTATCATTATTATACAGAATTTATATAGTAACAACTGTTTGCACATGGGTGGCCAGTGAACCAATAAATGGCTGTGATTGAGCCGTTACTGGATAGCTCAGATCACAGGAACAATGTTCAAAGCCAATCAGAGTGGCTCTGTACCTTGCGATTGCTGTGAACAGCGATGTGCCAGCATTTACAAACATTCAGCCCATTGACAATGAAGGAAGTGAAGATTGTCATATGCTTTATTTTTTAAAAGGTAGGGGGAGAAGGGGTTTAAAATGCCACTGGCCACCAATAATTGTAGGATTCTTTTTGAAAGGTAAAGAAATAAAAAGGGAAATGGTAAGCAATCCCACATTTTTGGTCATTTAATATAGATCATTTACTATATGGTAAAAAATGGAAACACAGTGGTTGTTAAATACTACCAAAAGAAAGCTCTCTCTCTCTCTCAAAACTGTCAGTCAAACTATTACAGTGCTGAAAACTGATGTGGAATTGATGTGGGCCAATACATAAATTGTGTAGTAAACCCCCCAATTTTTTTTTTATCACAGGCTCTCATATACATTTCTCTGATTAAAGTTGCTCATCATTTCTTGTAAATACATTTCCGTTAATAGTAAATACCTGGTGATCCTGACAGTTACTAGCACTTCCTCAATCCCTATGTCAATGTTCTGCAGGCTGATCTGCAGTCTGCAGCGTTGCCTCTCCTGTCTGTGCATGCCCATGTGTTATATCCTAAACAGCCAAACATTGGCAGGACTTCCTATGTTCCCCCCTTTTAACACAGCCCCATGTGACTGTATGAGCTCCAATTGGCTCGGTGCAGCCAAAAACATAGGATGGAAAAACACAGGAGTGACTTTAGCAAGACACGTTGTCACATGCTGCAGGTTAGCCCCATGCAGTGCAGAGGAAAAGGACACAGATCACCTGATCTGAGTAAAAAAGATTACGGTTATTATTCACAATACAGATTGCCAAATATATGGGTTTACATACATTTTACATCTAAACTCTGGACACAAAACATTTCATTTAAATATAGTCCTCAATGGTCACAAAGGATTTAAATCCACTTTGTGTGCGCCAAATGCTTTTAGAAATCTAGAAATTACTTTCTTGAATTAACACTGACATCATCACTATGCTGCAAATAGACTGTGCATACAGCAGAGCTGTGGGAGGAGCCCAGCAGACCCCATCCACTACAGGCTGCCTGCAGAAAAGTAGAGGTTGGGGCGGATACAAGACCAGTATAGTACCCTGTACCATGAGAGAGAGCAGCAGTGATTGGTCTTTATTACGGGAAGCTCCAGCACAGAGGCAAAAGTTTCACTCTGCACAGATCTGGAAGAAATATTACAAACCTCACCAAGATTGAAGTACGAGTACACATGCCTCTTGTATTTCGACATTATTTATGTACCCAAGAATTCAGCTTTATAACCCCTGTGTTTTTTTAGAAGTTTGTTTAGGATAGGAGTTTTATCCATTTTCTAACAGATGGTTGGCAGCAGATACATTTTGAAACATGGGGTATCTGCATGTCTCACTTTTATCACAAACACAAAAACAGCGGGGTTATTCCTCATGTTAGAATACTGGGGACACCTAAAACACAGGAAAAAGGTGATCTGCAAATCATAAAAGTTGTTTATCCTCCCCACATAACTTACTCCTCTGTTTAATGCAGGAGGCTTGTGTGCATGAGGCCTAGGAATTCTTGCACAACATGGGATCCTTATCAGTGCAAACTGAATAAAACTGAATATTAGAGTGTGTAACTTTTATTTCGGACAGGCAGTGTATATTTTAATAGTTTTGCTATCTGAAATATAGGCAAACATAAGACATGGCATATCTTTACTACCGCACTGAATATATCTTACCCTGCAACACCTTGGTCTGGCACACGTAGAAACTCCAAGCTTGGTTGTTGCTGTTGATTTCTTGCTGAAGCTCCAGCCACTTGTCTTGGCAAAATTGGGTGGTCCATAGAGGGATGGACTGGTTTAGGGTTGCTGCTATTTTGCCTTCCAGGTTTCTGTTGCTGATGCCCATACATGGAACCCTGTATTACCCCATTTTGATGAGACCCTGTAAATCATAAAAAAGAGAACATTACTGCAATTAGATGATGTAATATGACATTGATTTCCAATAATGCTGCAATATACAACAGAGCCTCCATTAAGACAAATGTTAATGTTTTTTTCAGACATTTTGCATTCAGATACATTTTATTTATGTAACTAATCTGACAACTGGCTGAATTTACAAAGCAGCTTAGCAGGTATATTTCACTTCTAAGATCATTTTCCTGAAGTAACTTTGGAAGATTTTTTAATATTAAATGTTTTCTGTACTGAATTTCCACTTTAGTGCCTCTCCTTTTATTACACTACATTAACTATACTACATTATTTAGTGCCTCTCCTTTTATTACACTGCATTAACCTACCTTAATGAACAATTGCTGCAATAAGATGGATTAATATGTCTCACAGCCATTTTTTAATGGATTAGGCCCTTTTCACATGGTTGCGCTGATCAAAACTACTTTTCAGGCAGATATAAAATTGGACAATTTTTCAGGCAGCTATGATCGCATATGAACGCAATGCTATGTTGGGCAGGCGGATGTAAATGGACACACATCTGTCTAGTGTGTTTAGGTCAGAAAAGAGTTTTCTGGACCCAATCATTATAGATGGGAGGTAACAGGATATAAAACGAACATGCGTCTGTTTACATGTGCCTGCCCATAGACCTAACATGGGTCTGTTTAGTTTAGTTTTGCGGTGGAGAAAAAAAAAACTGAATGGACATAAATATCACAAAAGTGACCTCTGTTTCGTAGTGCTCTGATCAGCAGAATATCCCCTGCATGCACAGATCCCCTGCTGATCAGAGAGGACGGGTGTCTGTGTGAAAGGGGCCTTACAGAGTCTCTCTTTCGGCCACGGATAGGCAGATGTCGAAAATATTGAGCAAGCCCAGAAGTTCTGAATGCACAACTGGCCCTGGAGGGAAAAAAAAAACTATTTGCAGGACTCCTCAGGATCCTAATAAGGAATAAACGCCTTATTTTTTTTAGATTTGTGATGGAAGCGATACATGTTTTTAAAGTGCAATTCCAAATTTGCAGCCAAACTGTAATAACACCTACCTACTTCACATTTGTTCCATGTTCCTATTTACGTAGCATAGCTTGAAAAAAATATTACAAATTGTTGCTTACTTTCCTACTTTTCTGAAAACTCCACAACCGAAAAATTCTAGTTAGCATCCCTTTCTATGTAATGCTTATGAGAGGGTGGGGAGTTGTGTTTGTTACCACAGTGCTTAATTTTAGTCACAGCCTTGTGGTACTTATCATGCGATACGCGTGGTGTGTGGCATCTCCATGCACAATACTACTACTATCTCCAATCTGTCTGCAATTGCCTAGCTGGACTGTGGGCTTCCATATGTGTATTTTGAGGGACCGTCTTTAAAAAATTATATATATATATAATCATATTTAGGTATTTAAGATAAAACAAAAAAAATAATTTTGTTCAGCACATAAAACACATAATTGGATATATATGAAAAATATTTGACATTCCCTTTACAGTATTTGTATACTATTTTAATGGAAATCTCTGAGAGGTCAGCATGACTGTTAGTACAAGTACTGTACCTGGTGGTGGTGGAGCAGCTCTGCTTGGATAAGACTTGGCTTTGTTTGTGTTATTTCTTCCATCAGCAATATTTCTCCTGGTGGGCCCTAGAACACAAAAGGAACAAATCAACAAAGACAGAAAGGGATCCTCTACAGAGACTGTGTAGGCTTATGGCACAGAGGAAAAGGAGGCGTTTATCAATGGGCACAGTGGACTTTTTCTCAGGATAAGGGTTTGGGTGAAAATGGTTTACAGTAATCAACTTCGTTATTAGAAAAAATTTAAGTTAACCTATTTTGATGTGGACCCAGGGCCAGATTTACTCTCTCTACTGCCCGAAGGCCAGGTTCCTCAATGCGCCCCCCTCCCCGTCAGTGAAAGGGGCTTTTATCCAACAATGCTGCCCCTCTACTCCTTGCTTTAACACTGCATGGAAACATCAGCATCTTTTACATGCAGCGTTAAAGCCTTTAATCACGGCAGAGCTGCAGGTGATGCACATGGATTTCATTAATAAGCCGCCACTTGCTTACTGACAGCTTGTCAGTCTATTAAATAGAGCCCATTAAATCTCTATCACCTCCGCAGTGATTAAAGGAAGAAATACACCCCCCCCACAGAAATACACACACACACACACATTAATGCCCCATTCATACCTGTAAATTTAGGTGTAATTAGGGCTTACAGTGTCAGGAATTTGCAGTTTTCTGCAGCAGGAATCCCTAATCTGGTGTTTACAAGCAGCAGCTGTCACCCATTCAAGTTAATGATCAGGTGACAGCCGCTGCATGTAAATGCTGGCACACGGCATGTAATGGTATGTGATATGATTACATGTCGTTAGAAAATGGTCACTCTCGATGGACGCATTGATCGTGTATCCACAGAGAGTTATTGATTCCTAACCACATGTAATCATTTACCATTAAATGCAGTGTTCTGGCGTTTACATGCAGCGGCTGTCACCTGATCATTAACTTGAACGGGTGACAGCTGCTGCTTGGAAATGCCGGTTTTAAGATTCTGCTCCTCTGCTGACCCTGAGACTACAAACGGCCCAGCCGTCACACATTACATACAATTTGAAAATGTACACAAGACAGATTGTGTGAAGATGCACTTACTTACCTAATCATGGGCAGATGAAATAATTACACAGATTCCTTTTGACATGATTGGAAAATTGAAATGAATCATCACACAATTTACTTTGGGAACATTCTCAGCTCCTTCAGTACATAAGCCTAATTTTTTCACGCATTCCCAGCAATATTGCTGCCCTTGCAATTCAAGCATATTTTTCCTCCTTAGCAATCCATGTTTGCTCTCCTATACCCAACTGTACTAATCCAACTCATAGCAATGCTGCACTTGAAAACTCTTTGACCCTACAAGCTTCTTCAATTACTACATTTACAGTCAAAGCTATGCAACTCCAACCATTTCATAGACCTATGGACATCTTTATGAACTGTGATTAGAGATGTTTATAGTGCCAAAAATGTTGTATAGAAAGGAGGCAAACTGAATGGTACAGGCAGTGCGAGACCACGCACTTTGTGGCTTTACAGATCTATTGTTTGATATAATTTACATAAAATGAGAATATTGTGAGGGCACAAACATATTCAAAATCATTTTTAACAAGCATAATTTGCCATTGCAAGATCTAATTAGAAAACGGTTGTTGTAAACTAGGAAGATAACTAGGTCGGTCTGTGTGGCCTTTCCACAAATTCAAGTCAGGTTGGCAAACGCATAAAGCAGAATAGTGTAAGCAAATTGGAGGAATTTATCAAAACTGGAGCAGACAAAATCTGGAGAAGCTGTGCACAGCAACCAAAAAGCTCCTCGCTTTCATTTTCAAATCTTAACTGAACAAACTGAAGCAAGATGCCGATTGGTTGTCGTGGGCAACTGCTCCAGATTTTGTCTGCTCCAGTTTTGATAAATTCCCCCCAGTGTATATATCTGCATGTACTTACGGGAGTTCTTTGGAAGGCCTTGACCAATGCTGACCTGTAGCGCTTTATTGCTGTGTTTCAGTATGGCTACATCTCCAAACCCTTGAACAAACTGCACCTGCCGGGCACTGCTTCCTCCACTCCATGGGCCCCAGGATTCTTTCTTTAACTTCATTTCAAGCCTAAATGCAACAGAATTGAAATCAGAAGAAAAATGATGGCACACTTGTTCTTTTAGCAAATTTACCATTTCTATTAGCAGTTAAATTATCCAACATATATAAAAAGACACCCACGTTTAAAGGTGGATCATGAATGCCTTTGTTTATATATCGAAAGAGCTTAAATGAAAGGGCTGGAAGCAAGTGTACTGATATTACCCCTCTTAGGGTAGAAATGTCTGCTAAAGTCACTTTATAGTGTGTGTGTATGGATGTGTTGTTTTTGGTTTTTTTACTGGCTTCATGCTTAAAAATAAAATTTTTAAATACATTTTCTTTTTTAACCCCTTACTGACACAGCTTCAGAAATTTTTTCCGCCTCTGGGGTTCGGCGCAATTTTGCCATTTTTGCTATGTGTTTGTTTAACCATAATTTCCATCTTCCTCATTTATTGCACCTACACATATTATATACAGTTTTTTAAAGGACTAAAATGGGGCTTAAGTTGATGTGACATGTGCATATAAAAATTCTTCTTTTTTTTCAAATAAATAAAAAAAAACAAAAAAACACATTTTTCACAGTTTTGGCAATAATTGTACATAATAAAACTTTTTAAAAATTAAACTAGGGGGTACTAAGGTTTTAAAAAAAAATTATTTACAGGGATTTTAATACTTAGTATTTCCGAGGAGAATACACTATTCTGCTTAGAGATACTTTGTATCAGTTTGTAAACACAGCCGGCTAGCTGTTTACAAAACACTGCTGAAATGCTGCCGGCCGTGTGACTGCCACAGTTCTGCAATCACAGCGATCAGATCTCGCTGTGATCAGAACTGTAACCACCTAATATGAGGGTCTGCCTTGGACCCCATCTACAGCAGTAACCAAATGAGCACTGGTCCCTTTACGGACCAGACCTCATTGTACTGAATGACGATATAAACCCGTCGATCAGTCGTTAACGAACTGAACGATGTGGACGAGAAAATCCCTTCATTGGACAGGAAGAAGTTAAAGAAATATGCATATTTATATATTGTTATGCAATCGGCAGATTGAGCCCCCAGCTTTTTGTTGTTGAAAAACAAATGTTTACAGATTTCAATAACTCAAGAAGATATATACGCAATGAGTCACAGCAGCCTTATCCACCTCACTACACAATTTCTCTGTAGGGCTCCATCGGATGTTTCAATCAGAGACAAAGATTCTGAAAGTACTCTGCTGTACTCTCACAAGAAAATTCATGATACTCTGGAAATCATTTGTACACTATTAAATATCTAAACATAACGAATGTACATATGCCTACGCTAAAAAAAAAAGGAGAGCAACACAAAACCATTACATGTTCTTTTTAAATTCCTATGATGAGCACTTCTTTGACTAGTATCCTTCATCCTGTATGACATACTAAGCTTACTGACATGAGTCCATGGTAAATTGGGAGCTGGCAGAGTTTCCTTACTTCAGTGGAACATAGTCTCTGAATACATAATATTAACACAGAAGCCTCATTGAATTCCCCTTTCATTGAAAATGCTTTAGTGAACCTCTCTAAGATATTAAAAAGGCCTGCATTTCTGTCACTTTTCTTTTTTTTTTTAAATTTTTATTAGATGCACAAATTAAAGTAGACATAAACATGCAATGGTATACGTCAGTACGGTGGTAGAGGACAGAAGAGATAGAATGCATGTAATAGTGGTAACTTATTGGTTTACAACATAGTCAATGTTTTGTAATGTTCACCAACTAAAAGGAGCACTATTTATAATAAACATTAAGTTTGTCATAATGTCAGTGTGTAATTATACATCTTATATGTAAAACTAAAGAACCTGTGAGTCAACCAGCTAGTTTCCAGTGTCATTATTCCAATACCCAGATTATACCAAATGGAGAACTCATGTGCATATGGTAAATATGAGTAATCCATTCACCTTATGTATGTAACTGTTGTATTTGGGGACTTGACCCAGTCTAACCACACTGTATCTAATTTACCAGGGCAGCATTGGGCTTCATAAGTTAATGTACAAGGTTTATCCATATATTGATATTTAGTACATCAATATGTATCCAATTCAGAACTATTGTTTTTCCAGCAAAAGTGGAGTAACCTTAAAAATAATTTCTTGTTCCCAGTATAACCAAAATTCCCAGTGTACCCAAAATTCCCCGTGCAGGTTTGCAGACATTTGGTATTGAAACATTGTCAAAAATAAATTCCATAATCTTTGACCAGTAAGATCTAATTTTGCCACATTCCCATACCATAAGGTTCTTCCACCACTAGACATTTGTGACACAGAGGGGTGTCATTCCTTGACTCAATCAAGTCTAGAGGTCTACCCTTAAGCAAGGACAGAGTAAAATCTAGAGCTCAGTTTTGGATATTTGACTAAAGTACCATGTTTTCTAACTTAGAAGTTTTAAAACATACATCTTGCGTACCAAACTGGACAGAGGCTGTGTGCCTAGGTTGAATGTATTAAAAATACCAGCTACTGGAAATGTTTATTTCTTGTTTCAGGGTAGCAAAAGGATTTAAACATGCCTCGTAATTAACTGTGAAGTACTTATTTTAAACCAGCTTGAGCTAACACAGGCCTAATAAGAATTTAAGGAAATGATCCAATTTTAGATTGAATCAGATAAGGTTATTGGGTGAAATAGATTGAGTGGGTTGTGGGAGAAAGTGTTGGCACTGCTTGTATATGTTCAAGGACATTGTCAGATGTGCCAGTAGTAGTAGGAAATACATTTCAGTGTATGAGATTTGATAGGGTTTTACATGAGGAAACCATGGCTGCCATTCATGGCCACAGATGCATTATTTAGATTGGGAAATAGCCACCAGTGTATGTGCACTATATGAGAGGCATAGTAATAGCTCTGCAGATTAGGTAATCCTTCCTGATCAAGTGGAAGCTGTAGTGTAGCCATGGAGAATCCAAGTGGTTTTGGATTCCATATAAATGTGAGAAAGGAGTTAATTTCCAGAATTTTGTTCTTGTAAATGTATACAGAGTTAGAAAGTATGTACAAAAGCTTTGGGAATTAAATATGTTCTTAAATGTTATGATAGGGCTCAGATTGTGTTCTATAAATTTGGATAATGGGAAATGAATTTCTTTGTGACTTCTTTGCAGATAAAATACGAACTAGTTACCAAAAATGTCATACTAGTTATACGTATGAGCAAAGTAAAGTAATACATAGCAATAAGATTTCAGTTTGCTGTTGCCACGAGTCTGCTAGGCGAATGCATGATCTGGACAATCTATAAATCACACATCTGGAAATGAGTTCCACTGCAAACATTAGATTACATTGGGTGGACATATTATCATATATGATCCAGTTTAACCGTAAAGTGGAAAAAAAAGGAGAAATGTCATCCTTAGAAACCCTAGTTAAATTATAGGAAGGCAAAACAATCCTAAACAAATCATGCTTGCTTTGACAAGGAAATCAAATGTCCTTTCTGACTCAAAGTGGCTATCAGATAACTCCCTGCATCCAGATACACCTATATTTATTTAAAAAAAGGTAGCGATTATTTTTTAATACAGTATGTGGCCCTTTATGCTAGAACCAGTTCGTGTGGAGGACTATTCCCATATATGCAGATCAGGAGTTTTTACTGTTTTCATTTTATTATTGTACCTGTATCCCTTTTGCAAATTTCTCCTCACTTGCTGTCTGGTGAAACGATTTGTAACTGTGACAGTAAGTGAGTAGAAATCTCTCTGTATCCAAAGCCTTTTTTAAAAAAAATTTGGATTACAAAAACATATCAACTTGCTGAACTTTAGTGGTACCATTAAATTTCAGCATGTTGATATGTTTTTCAAATTCTATATATTTTTAGTTATAAAAGAAAAAAAATGAAAAATCTTCCAATAGGAGGTGTCACTGTCCAAGAGTGCACTCCCTTCCTTTGGAGAGATCTTTTCTAATTTCCTGTTGTGTCTGAACACAGGAATTGAAGGCCAATCTTCCTAATTGCACACAATCAGCAAAACCTAAGAGGGTTTCTTTTAGCTATTCCTCCCTCTATCCAAAACTTTTACGGTTTTATGGGGAGGTGTTGAATGTTATGGTTAGCCTTCGTTTATTGCTCCCTGCTAGTCCATGCTTCTGTGGTTATTATATTGGACGTAGAAGCTACTCACGTATTATTGAACTTCAGAGGTAGTTTTCTTTGGGTCTTCTCTTCGTAGTGCTTGGATAAAAGGCTTATGAATTCTGTCTTGAACAGTGATTCCAGCAGACTGTCATACTCTTGCTCATGGAGAATGAAAAAGTCATCCTGAAATGTGCTATAAAAATGAGAAATCAAACACTTTGAAACACTTATGCCAAATCCTGGATATTACTGAGGTCAGAGGAAATATTTTCAGCAAGCACACATTTTGAATTATTATTTTAAAGTTTGTGCAAAAAAAGTAAATTTTAAAGTGACCTTTACTTCTACTCTGTGAACTAAGGAGGTTGCCACTACTAAAATCCTAAAAATGCCAGCTGCCCGGCTATCTCTGTCCTCAATACTTTGACATAGATTGCAATGAAGCTGAAGGATCAGCATGAAACCCATGATACAAGTATTGTCATAAACAGAGGTCAGCAATGGGAGTTTTAAAACTTCCTTACTACATAGTTTCTTTAAATACTCAATCTTTGACGGACATCTGTTTATCTAGATTGTCTAATACTACAATTCACAATGTCTCCTTTACTATATAATATTCAGACACACTGCCTACACTCATTTATATATACTTCAAACAAATTGGTATATGATCTGTGATTGGCTGTAATGTTACAATGAGTCATCGACTGACAGCTATCGCTGGGAAAAGTCTGGGAAAGCTTTTGTATTTAGCAACCTTTTTTTGTTTAAGTATAAAATCTTAAATGGCAGAAGAATGAGAAGGAAACACAATGACTTTCCTAGATTCTTCTGCCCTTCTGTAGACTTTTCCTTGGATCTCAGCTGAGATTTACTCATGGTTACAGGACTACAATGTCTTACAGATGTTTCACTTTGCAGAATAGTTTTCAAAGACAACATTACCGTTAAAAGACTGTCTGATCTTGTGCCCTAAAAACTTTTGGAATATCAAATTTTTTAAGTTCCAAAAAGTGAAGCAAATGATATATTTTTAAATGTTGAACTTATCATCAAAAACAAGATTATTGAATGAAAAAACAACTTTTATTTATTGCAACTTGAGAGAAAAAGTGTTCGGCCATAAATACGTATATCTGTCGCTAGTCATTTATATCACATGTTTAAAAGTCCTCAAGACAAACTAGGGAGATCAGCATTTCTCTGATTGCAGGGAAATTGCCAAGATGGCTGTGTCTGTCCAATCCAGTGCTAGAAGCTGTCACTTCCTTGATTACTGGCAGTGATGCTAGGTCCATGGCAGAGAATACCTCTACATATCACACACAGTGATGTGCCTACCCTGGAATTAGGACTTCTTGAGAAGTCATGGCAACAATGGTAACATCAATCACCTAGTAGGACCCTCTGCTGTAACAGGTAATACACATCCATCTAGGGAACTATTGAGCAAGTGCATCAAGGGAAATCCAAACGGGAAACTATAATATTTTAATTAGAATGCATTGGATTGCCTACAGTGTCAGTAAATGGAAATGGAAGACAATTGGCAGTGATTCTATAAAGCATTTGTGACAGTTTTACGGTGGTGTGATCATATTAGAAAGGGCTGCACCTAATTCTAAGTGAGACCTGCACACGTCTGCAACAGATGATTCGGGTATTTTGTATTTGCGACACTTCATTGCGGTACATCTTATTAGCAACACGGCTCTGACAAACCCATTAAGAAATATTGCAATTGCTGAGGTAAAGAAACTGCCATTAAACAACACCAATGTCAAGTTGGTATTATTTACTTTGTTATTTAAAACCTCCCTCTTTGCTGCATAGCACCATTGGTTACTAAGACGCAGGTGGCTGCCATTGTCCTAGAAAGCAATAACATGGGGCGAACATACTAAAATATAGTATGTTAGTCCTTAGACTGACAGTGGGTAAGCATGATGGATGATGCTGACAGACCAGTTCCCAATGAGGTCTGTCCTCCCTGTAATTGACAGCGGGCGGCAGTGGGCAGACTCCATAGCCATTAGTGGGCTGTCTAGTGGCTACGAAATCCTCCCAATGCTGTCCAATGTCAATTACAAGGGAGGAAAACCTGATGGGAAAAACAGTCTCTCAGCATCACCCATCAGGCTTCACCCACTGTGACTCCAAGGGGAAGTGGCTCTGATGGAGAACTGGTGCCTTAACGTAGACCTTCAGGCTCTGCACAATCAACAGCTCAACTTTTTTGGGGGCTCAGTGATGCTGTGATTTTATCAGGCTTAGCATTACTGAGCTGCAGTGAGTACAAAGTGTCTGGTATATTGCATGGACACTCTGACCTCAGTGCTGCCTCCTACCATACCCCCATGCAACTTGTTCATATACATGTTTCAGTCAAGTGCATGAATCTGTCATAAATAGTGTCATTTGCTGCTTGAACGGGAGATGCATTTCTTATGAGTGTCTACTACACTCTCAAATTTAAGGGGTTATTTTTTTTTTTTTACTATCCAGTAATAAATGAGGAAATGCATGAAAGTATAATGAAATCTGCAGCTTTTCCCTATATCAAGTAGCACACCTGCATATTTTACGACAAAAAGCTGTATCTATAGATTTGAGTTTGTATCATGTAGAAAGCAGATTAGGAGCTGATGAAGAAAGAGTGACAATTATATTTCTAACAGCATTAAAAACACACAGATGCCTTATTGAAGTTTGCTGATTGTATTAAAACTAGATTACTAAATGTGCCTTACACCAGTTGAAGCATTACTATAAACCATTATGCTTTTGATACTAGCATATGTCATCACTGTGACTATTAGCATATGACTGATGTGAGAAGGTGCAGCAGCAGATTTCAGTTCAGACAATACACCATTGCCTCTACTAGAGCCAGATGGAGCACACTGAAGCAGGTGCAGTGTGCAGTCTGATGAGCCTGGTGACAGCTCTGTTTATATTGGATTCACTTCCAGTCAGCATCTGGTAAGTAACGGAGCATCTCCTAGAGAGAAGCAGGATTGCTGTCTGATGGGCTCATTTGAACATTTTTGCTTGGTAAATCTCTTTTATCATCTTCAAAATGATGTTGTAAAAACAGACTAAGCATCTTAAAGTGAATGTTACCCTATGTTTTTTTTGCTGTAATATGTTTGTTTAGCCTTAAAAAAAAGACAACTTTTTCAAGTACTCCCTCCATTAGAAGTACCTAGTTGACCTTGTCAGTCCCCCTTCATTCTTGATCTAAACTGACCATGCCAAGCAAAGAAGCAGATCCGTTCTTGCGTGGTCAGTTTGCGTGCCAGTGCTTCCTGTTTGGAAGTACAGGATGCTGCACAGAAGTATAGCGTTTCAAAAGACTATAGAACCTGCCACAGCATGTGGAAGTAATTACTTCTACTAGAAAGTGGACAGCTGGGAGGACAAATGTAAACAAACTCCCAGCTGCTGTTTGTGTACATGCGGACATACACCGGTGGAAGCAAAAGGGTTAAAGACAAACTTTTTTTGTAGTTTTGGATAGAATAGGGAAGGGTTAAAATCCCTATCATGTTTTGAAGTAAACCCTATGTGAAGGCTTGTGTTGGCAGGCTTTTTGTTCATGTCACAACTTTTCTCCCCTTAACAAGCCTTGTGGAATGCAAAAGAAGCTTGAATTAGGTGCTATTCAGGTCAACAGGAGGTCAACTGCTGATCCAATGCAATGTCATTGAACTGTGAATGATCTCAGAAAATGTTTTAAACTAATGTCAAAAGCTGCATTTGCCAATTGACATAAGCCCATAGACAGTTGTCACCGCAAAGTGTCTCCATTGGAAAACTTTCAAAAGTTTGAGTTTTCCCCCACTTTCAAACCTGGCGAAAAAAGTTACTAGAATAGAAAGGGTTAATCTTCCCAGTGGAAACACAGCATGCACTAAAGCGTGGTTGGGTTAATAACCCTTCCATAGCAAAAATAAAGGTTTTGGCTTTAGATACACTTTTAACTCAAGAAAGGGTGAGTGTGTCCAAAACCGTTTGGTTACTTCTGATTTGGATAATTCTATTTGAACACACCGTCAGAGTAGGAAGGAAACAGTAAATTTTCCACAAGAAAGAAGGTCAAACATTTTTAACAACGCATACAGTTCATGGCTTATAACTTCCACCTTTAGAAATAGACACTGACCTTAGAGAGACGGAAAGAATACGTTCAATGTCGATCTTTTTTTTAATAACTTCCTTCACTATTCCCTTTTCTGGACCCTGTTTAATTTTTTCCCGTCCAATGAGGTACACAGATTTCGGGGTTAGTATAAGGTCCCTTTTTATGCTCTGGAAAACAGATGGAAAGAAACTTCTAATACGTATCATTCATAAACTTACCAAGTCAAACGGTCAATAGCTGTGACTTAACTCCCAGCATACAGCTCATTGGCAACAGACTCATTCCTAGCAGAGGAGAGGTGTTTATTACCAACGTATTAAAACAGGGGTAGCCAAACTTCGCCCGCCAGCTGTGGTCAAACTACAAATCCAATCATGCATCTGCCTCTGGAAGCCATGTCTGTGGCTGTCAGAGTCTTTTAGTGCCTTATAGTGCTTGTAGTTATGCAATTATGCTAGCCGTACACATGGCAAATGTTAACAAGTTTAACCGCAATCAACCAAAAACAACAAAACAGATAAGAGGTAACCTGCCAACAAAACTTGAATCATTTTACAGTTTTGCCAGAAGTGGATGGCTTTGCCAAGCTGTTTAATTTGTTTCTGCCATTAAAAGTGTACAAGGTTGACGTGTGTATGGCCAGCAGTATAACTTATTATCATGCAAAAGGTCTGCATTAAGCTTCACCTTCCAGGGCGTTATATAAATGGTGATCTAGGGGGGTTTACAGGTGACATCTGTCATGAAAGATGTGTGACAGGTATTATATGTTAAGTTTCAGCTTTTCTTTCAAATACAAATCTACAATGGTCAGAGTAATGTGACAGGTCTGTTATAATTGAACATGCAAAACCATGCGTTGTTTTTATAGTTGCAACATTTAAGTGAATGAACTCAGTTCATTCAACAATGTTCTCAGTTGTTTTACACCATCTCCTTAAGAGCTGCAAAGGGTTTTTGACTGAACTCTTTGCACCATTATACCCAACGACTTTCTCAGTTGGCAGTAACCGGTCTGGAAACTGCAAAAAGGAGAGCAAACAGATTTAAGCTAGGACACAGCTCTCTGCGGCTGTAGATAATACAACCAGTCCTGTGTCCTGTGCTTTCTCTCAGATGCTGTCAATCTAGCTGGTCACTCCTTACATCAAGAGTTTGCTTGATCCTTCGCTGCTAGGGATGCTTTTTTAGAGTTTTATCCCTTCATCAGCCCAAAAACCCACTGATCTTATTTTCTTCTTATAGTGTAAGGTTAATTAGCACTGCACTTGGTTAAACTTGTTTCCTAGATTAATTACAAATATTGTTTATTGCTTAGAATTGTATTTATAGTTTGTTTATTAACTGATGTAATTCTATCAGTTTAAGCACTTCAAGGATTATTTTTTAAGGATCATAGATCTTATTTAATTGTATATGTATCTGTTTAAAGTTGTTTTTGTTGTTATTATTGGTATTAGTGAATAAAATACAATTAAAAACTAGCGCAATTTATATTTGAAATTTGTGAAAAATCAACTTAAAGATCTATTATTTCTGTATTCACATTGTTAGGTTGAAAAGAGACACAATTCCATTGAGTATTGTTTAGTTGGAGTCATATGTATGGCTGATGAAGGAATGCAACACCAAAATGTCAGAAAACTGTTGACGTAAGGAGTGAGCTGTATGATTGACAGCATTCAGGTGAACGCACAGGATTGGTTGTATTATCTGGAGTTGTAATGTGCACCATCCCATATTCTTAGTGCGGCCCAGAACAACACAGCTCGGCACTGCCCTGGAAGAGTAAGAGAGGCCGGACTCCAGCAGATAAGCAGTTACACTTGTTTTTAAAAGTGGGTCTGTTACTAATGTTTATATCTTCATTAAATTGGAACTCTGCACTATGCTGGTGTGCGGAGGTGTTCTAGTGTTTGTCTTTTATTGTCTGAAACGCTCCCCCAGGCCACTTGCCGTAAGGCACAATTGGTTAAAAGGAGTTTTATTACACTGGGTTTACAATTCTTGATTCATTATTTTAATTGAATACATATCATTAGAGGCAATTCTATTTAAGTAGTATCTGGCCAACATAATTTGGTGATAATGATTTCACACAGATTTATACAAAGACTCAATTATCTTTAAGCCCCCAAAAGGTGTTGTGTGCTTTAAAGCAGCTTATTAAAATTATTTTCCCCTACAGTTTTGTGGCTGTTGAAGCCAGCAAATAAATAAGCCCATGCACACAGAAATGTAGAGGTAGGAGACTAGAACCTTGTCAAGTGACCAATTTGAACCATCACCAGGATCAGCTTAAACAAAAGGTGAAACTTAAGGCAGAAACTTTACAGTATGGTTATGGCACATAGCACTGGGATCAGTAAATAATATAATAAGCTAAATATTATTTTACATCAGAAAACAAGAATCGGGGTAGTACATTCAGATAAACATGGGCACAAAAACATACAAAACATATATGTCACTTATTGGCTAAGCTCGCCAGTTGGTCTACTTTTATTAGTTGAACTTACTTTTGATCTGCGGTCATACTTGGTAACAGTGTCTGCAAAGTCAACTTTTTCCCGCTTTCCCAAAAATTGTCGAAGCTCTGGATGTTCCTCCATACCAATGTAATCTCCAATAAAATTCCGATTAATGCTATTGCGTCTTCTTTCTTTTTTGTTTAGGAAAAGATCAGAGGCTGGAACAGTTTACAGATAAATTAGAGACATACTAGCGACAATGATAAAGAAAAACAAACAAAAAAAAACAAACACCTTTTAGGCTGGGAAAGTGGAAGACAAAATAATATTTACCAAGAGCCTGAAACTACAGCAACAAAACTTGCATGCAATAGAATGCCTATGTTTATATTTATCAGACTTCCTCACCACAGGTTAACATTCAGATAATCCTTCTCTATTTACCTTGGAAGCACGTAGCCAATGTGCTGTGTGCTACGTACCATCAGGAACATTATATCCAGGCCATTTGTGTGCACTTTCATGTTTGCAGGACTTCTACAAAGTACTCTGGTTTTCTACCACAACCCCAAAACATAAATGTAGGCTAACTGTGCCTGAATAAACAGGCCTTGATTGTGTATGTATGTGCCTATACAAGTAAGGTATGCACATTAGATCATAAATCATACTGGTAAATTATATAGGAGTCTATCTGCCTACACATATGACAAGTCAGCCTCTTTCATACCTTGTTCTCGCATTTCCACATACTTCTTCCGGGCTACATACTTCCTCCAGGCTTTCTGAATTGTTCGAGCATAGCCATCATACTTCCGCTCACGCATCTCCTCCAAAAGAAATAGCTGCACATGATGAAAAAAAAGTGATCACATTAACACCCAGAATGTAAACATGTCAATATTGGCCTAATATACAGGAATATGGTAGGTCTGCATACATATTGTGCTCGTGGTGAATCATTGACACCTATTTTATATATAGCACAAAACTGTAAAAGCTTGAAATAGCAGCATGAGGACTTATACAGACAGTTATTTTTTTTATTTTACATTATTACAAGCATGGTTTGTCTTTTCGAATATCTAGAACTGTGAAGTGTACACCGATCTGCCAAAACATTATAACCACCCTCCTAATATTGAGTAGGTCTCCCTTTTCCTGACCCATCGAGGCATGGACTCCACTAGACCTCTGGATGTATGCTGTGGTATCTGGCACCAACCGTCAGTAGCAGATCCTTTAAATCCTCTTTGTTATCGAAGTGGGGCCTCCATGGATTGGACTTGTTTTTCCAGCATATCCCACAGATGTACCATTGGATTGAAAACTGGAGAATTTGGAGGCCAAGTCAACACCTCAAGCTCGTTACCCTTCTTGAACCATTTTTGCGGCATGGCAGGTTGCATTATACGGCTGAAAGAGGCCACTGCCATAAGGGAATTCGGTTACCATGAAGTGGTGTACTTGGTCAGCAACAATGTTTAGGTACATGGCACGTATCAAAGTAACATTCACATGAATAGCAGTACCCAAGGTTTCCCAGCAGAGCATTGCCCAAAACATCACATATGCCTCTGCTAGCTTGCCTTTGTCCAATAGTGCATCCTGGTGCCATCTCTTCCCCCGGGTAAGCGACACACACACACGGCCATCCACATGATGTAAAACAAAAAAATTTGATTCGTCAGACCAGGCCACCTTCTTCCATTGCTCCACTTCTGATGCTCACGTACCCATTGTAGGTGGGCACAGGTCAGCATGGGCACCCTGACCAGTTTGCGGCTACGCAGCCCCATACACAACAAACTGTGATGCATTGTGTTTTCAGACACCTTTCTATCAGAACCAGCATCAACTTTTCAGCAATTGGAGCTACAGTAGCTCTTCTACAGGATCAGCCTACACAGGCCAGCCTTCACTGCCCACATGCATCAAAGAGTCTCCCTGTCGCCGGTTCTCCTTTCTTGGACCACTTTTGATAGGTCCTGACTACTGCAAACAGGGAACTTCCCACAAGCGCTGCAGTTTTGGAGTTGCTCTGACCCAGTCATCTAGCCATCACAATTTGGCCCTTCAGGGACAAAATGTTAACTTGCTGCCCAATATATCCCACCCACTTCCTGGTGCCATTATAATGTGATAATCAATGTTATTCACTTCACCTGTCAGTGGTCATAATGTTTTGGCTAATGTGTGTATATATTCTATAGCTTAGAATATTAGACTCCCTCCCAAATGCACCTATTTGGTGGTACCGTTTTCATATGTTATTATAGTTCAGGGTCTATTGTGTAAGCAACTGAGTTGGGGATCAATATTTCCTGATTTTAACACTTTGTGATGTATGCTTTAGTACATTGGTAGGATTAGGCCACTGATCAGCATTACCACACAGTTTTCCACAAAGCAACCGTTAACATTAACTAGGGATGCATTGAAATTTTGGCCACCTAAAACATATCGGTCGAAAATGGCCCTTTTGGAAAAATGCAGAAAGTGTCATCTTTCGGCCGAAATTGCGGTGCATCCCTGGTTTCTCTCCACCCCATTGGGCACTGCTCTGTGTCCCCTCTGACACAGCACAGCGCCCAGCGGGGAGGAGAGAAACGGTCACAGGAGGGCGAACGGTGTGGTGGTGGGGGGGAGGGTGGGGGGTGGAGAGCGATCTTAGTGGCATCTCTCCTCTCGCACCACTCAGCCTCCTGTGACAGAATAGAAGAGCGGTGTGAGGTCGGTGACAGCTGTCAGTGCTGCCACAGGAGGCTGAGCTCTCCTCCCGCAACACCCTGCTCAGCCTCCTGTGAAAGATACAGTTTTGTTAATAGTATTTGAATGCATTTTTAAGATTTGACTCCTGGGTTTAGTGTCACTTTGCTTTTTTTTTTCTACTCGGCTTCAAAGGAGGGACATCTGTAATGTGCTTAACAAACTTTTTTGTTTTGCATTAGCTTGCTGGTTCTTGATTCACAACACAGAAGTTAAAGTAGAATCTGCTTAATGTAGAGGAAACCAGAGTCATTGTATTGTTTGCTGAAGTCATGCTTCCAGCTACATGATATATTAAACAGCAATCGCTAAAGCTAGTGAACTCCTCTAGTGAACCACAGGCTAGCTGGAGCTTAGAGGCATATGAAAGTAGAGTTTATTTCCTATGCTCCTGAGCGCTGTCTA
The DNA here is from genome assembly GCF_000935625.1 of Nanorana parkeri. Classification (NCBI taxonomy): domain Eukaryota; kingdom Metazoa; phylum Chordata; class Amphibia; order Anura; family Dicroglossidae; genus Nanorana; species Nanorana parkeri. The sequence continues at coordinate 229,202 of NW_017307007.1, forward strand.
GTGGCCATACTGCTGTACTACATTACATTTACCTTGTAAAGAAGATATACTAAGAACATCGCAGTTTGCCTACATTTGCACAAACCGAACATTCAGAGTTTTGCTGGATTAATGGCTCTGCAAATTGTTCATAAAATCAACCCTTTCGTTTCTGATCAGGTAAAAATCTGATTTATTACCCGCCTGTTTTATTCCCAGCGACACTTTTGCCCCTATTTCTTGCCCTTGTAGCACAAGGCTAGGAGGCAAGGTGATGTCTCCAAAAGCAATAGAAAACAACAGAAGTTCTAACATTCGCCCACTCTATTAAAGTTTTGGATAAATCTGAGCTGGAGCCTATTCTATTCTATGCAGTCTGTTTGCACACAAGTTGATGCAGAAATGTAATTGCGGTAACATGCCTCTGTTATGTGGATTCACTACTGAAAATGGCAAGAATGGCCTTAGTTCTGCTGCAAGGGCTGGTTTTCTGTTTTGTCTGACCATGTACTTACTGTCCAGACATACAATGAAGTGGTGTAGTGTTGTTTAGTTCAGAGTACTCAAATCTACTTCAGTTTCAGCTTTTCATATTTTTTATTATGACAGTTATTTTTCTTTTTAATTAATCTAGAACTGAAAGTCTTCTGCATATGCACAGGGCAAGATTCCAGCAGATCACATTAGCTTACCAGACCACCAAAATTTCTGTATTTTAGAACACATGAACAAATTGCTTTCCAAGCTAAACACAATGGCGGTTGAATCTGGCTCTGGAAAGACCACTCCATCCGCTTATTACATGTACAAATAATGGTGTTCTGTGCTGCACAGGAAATTTCTAGGCCACAAACATTGTGATCAGTAGGGTGTTATACAGAGCTTGTGTTAACGGCTGTCAAGTATTAACTGTTTGCTACCCACATGGAGCCAAGAACTGTGTCCCAATATAAAATAATGTAGAGTGTTGTCAAATTAGGATACATTTAATTAGTCACAATATTTTCATACAAATAGATTTGTGAAAACTGTGTTACACTTGAAAAATAATGAAAAAAAAAAACAAAACAATGTTCCAGTTTTCTTAAATCTGTTATATTAAATGTCTAGTAGAATATTTATATATGTATAGTATAAACAAAGCTTTTTGTGAAAAAATATTTGCTTATGGCACCCTTAAGCCTCCGTGAGAATTACGTTAACAGATATAGTTTTTTGTTCTCGAGATGGCTCTATGCATTTAGCACCTTATCAGTTAGCAGGTTAGCTCTTCTTTACATAACTATGACAAACCCCCTTGTGAGTCAAACCTATTGCTCTGCAAATCAGCAAAGCTCATGCTCCTTGCTGATTTAAGAACTCCGGGGGGCGTGTTGGACCTCTGCATAGATACCACTGCTCCTACAGAGCAAAGGTCCTCCTCTGGTTGGAGACAGGTTTTTCTACTCTGTGGCTGCTTTCAAAAGAAAATGAATGTAAGACTTTGTACACCTTTGGTTTTGATGCATCTAAAATGTATTTAGCCGATTCAAACTGAAAGCTCAGCAGGGCTTTAAGCCCTCTCATCACATGTCACAAAAACTAAAACTAATGTACCATAAATATCCACATCTCAATATGCCAAAGCTGCATTTGAATGGAACAGGCAACAGGAAGCATGCTGTCACTTAGTCAATCATAATTTCAGGTCACGAAGTCCCTTTTTCATAAGCTAAAGAGACTTCAGTAACTAGCTATTAGCAGAGATGTGCTATCCATCAGCATAGTAAAATGGGTAAAATGTTAAATAGCTGCATTATGCATTTGCAAGCAATGCTCATTTCAAAACATGCTACATTTCAATTTGACCTGAGATTTTTTTTATTTTTTATTACTCACAATATTCTTTTGGATATATATATATCTATATATCTATACACACACACACACACACACACACACACACACACACACACACACACACCCTCCTGTTTCATCCATTTTG
>NW_017307007.1:231347-236859 GCF_000935625.1 Nanorana parkeri
ACACACACACACACACACACACACACACACACACACACACACACACACACGTGTTTCATCCATTTTGTCTCAATGTTCAGGCATAATGAAGATCAGCTTAGCATGGGGATTAATGTTACTTGGATTGAGGCCTGTCAGATGCCATTCCTTTGCCCGGTTGAAATGAATGAAGTGCAGCCTGAATAACTACACAAGTGTCATGTACGTACTGCACTCCTTGTGTTTGAATTATTTTTAGCTCTTTTTGTTTATTCAGGTGTGGCCAACACATCCGTAAAAAGGATGACTATCTCATAGCAGCAACAGGTGGGGCAATCCAACATGTGACTGCAGATGGTGCAAAATTTCAGCATAGTGGAAGAAAAATGTTGGACATTTCTCTTTTTTTGTGGTGCATTAGGTTAAACATGTAGCTAGAAGCAAAGTATAATATTACAATGCAAGTCAGCCTTTCTCAACCTTCTCACCTCAGAGGAACCCGTGAAATAGTATTTAAGTCTAAGGAAACCCCTGCTAAAAATGATTATACCTGCAAGGTTTAACTTAAAGAATGCATAAAGTTGCATACCGGTTTGACAACCTACATGTTTGACACTCAGGGCACCCTCTACTCTATACAACAAAATCATTTTCAGTGACAATCTTGAAATTAAACAAATAAATCTGCCAGCATAGTTGAGCCCCCTTACATTGGTGGTTAGTGGAATATTGACCCCTCGTACTTTTGGTGGGAGATCAATTGCCTCACTATTCAAGCAACCTCAGGAGGAACCCCAGGGTTCTTCAGAACTCTGGTTGAGAAAGACTAATATCAATAAACAGGCAGAATAAGAAGAAAAAAAAAAGGGAGGACACAAGTAGCAAAGGGAGAGTAAAATAGAAGAGAAAAGCGTGAGAACGACTGAGGGCCTTGTTTACAAAATACTGAGACGACCTGTGTTTTACTGCACTGATTCAAACACATGTCACTGCAAGGATACACAGAAAACAATTGTCTTCTATTTGCCCCATTCACACCACAATGCGTGAGTGATGGGCAATGTGCTGCAATAAAATGCGAACATGCTGCATTTTACTGTAGCGCACTGTTTGCCACTGCAGAGAAGTGCTGCTGCTCCTCCTTCCAACACAACCTGCACTAAAATCATCAGTGTCAACGGTGACATCGCTAACTCCGTCTTGTGACAGTGCTCCAGTCTAGCAATTGGCTGCTTTACCTGAGCACTATGACTTTGGAGGAGGTCCCATGCTCCTCCATATCCGGAAACACCAGGGGAAAACCTTTTCAAAGTCACTGCTACTTTGCCCTGAATGGACAAGATGACAGTGCCTCTTTAAAGAGTCAGAGCATGGCGAGGTGGGCATGTATTAGAGAGATGTACTGCACATTGTTCTTTTTTTTTGCCCATATTAAATGTAGATTTAGAGGTGACCGTTATTTCGCCTACTACTGTATATGATAAGGAGTTGTGATATAGTGTTATGCTCGGAAAAGCAGGGCATTTTATTCCTTAGGTCTACTATTGAGGAAAAACAAACCCTCTATTTCTGTATTTCCCACCATAGGCATGAAATCAATGTGCGTATGGCAAAATCATCAGCTGGCTTGTATCTTTGTATTAACATTTCTTGCAATTATGCCCATTTTCCTAGGCACAAGATTATAGAATATTGCAAGAGAAGCAATATATAATACAAGATCTACTTTTATAGCATTATCTAATGAGCTTGACTATATTTTCCTGGACTCCAAGGACAGTTTTAATACTTGCCCTGTAAGTGGACTGTGTGTAATAGGAAATCAACAGAAATACAGGAAGGGAAGCAAGATGGCAACTTTGCTAAATGCAATTTAACCCCTTCATGACTGAGGCCTTTTTTTCATTTTTTGTACCCATGTTATATTCCAAATTTTAGGCCTGAAAATTACTTAAAACCCCCCAACATTATATATTTTCTGAATGCCAAGACCCTATAGAATAAAATGGTGGCAGTTGCAAATTTTTATGTTGCGCAATATTAGCGCAACTCCTTTTTAAACCCCAATATTTAGTGAAAAATGTAATTAAATGCCCCAAAACACAACAAAATACCCATTTTTTAAATGAAATATAAAAGATGAGGTTACATCGAGTAAAACGATACCCAACATGCCCAGGTTACAAATTGCGTGCATCCGTAAAACGGCGAAAAACCCCAGTACCCCAAAAAGTCCATAGAAGACGCTTTAAAAGCCCCCACAGGTCATCAATTTAGAGATACCCCAAAATACTGGCCCTAGAATTATTAGGGGCAACGGAGCCCGGGAAGCACGGCGGGGGTGTCCGGCGGGGGGGGGGCTGCCCCTTCTTCGGGACGCAGAAGCGATCTGGCGACAGGTAAGTCGCCAGGATCGCTTCTGTTGTAAAGCCGACAGTCGGCTCTACAAGTTTAAACAGAGTCCCGGCGGCAAAAGTCACCGGGAGTCTGTTTAAACAGCCCCGATGCTGGCGACGTACACTGTACGTCGTCAGTCACGAAGGGGTTAAAGTATAATGCTGGCTGTATACTTGGTGTGAGGATTTAACAGGTTTTATTGATACTTGACATCATCAGGTAGTATATAGATTGGTAGATTTAGTCAAAGTGTCTCCTTATCTAAGAAGAGAGAAGCTGCACATTATGGAGAAGCTCACAGCATGCAGTGAAATCAGCACAAGCAATTTCAATACAGGAGAGGAGCCTGTACAACTGTTAGACTGAAGGTAAGGCTAGAGTTCAGCCTTAAGTGGTTTATTTTAGGATTCCTTTTTCTGCATTATATAACAAGTGTTGTGTATTAGTTTGTTTGTGAACCCCATTACCCACCCAGGATACTCACCGACTCAGGAGCTTTAATGAACACTTTTGTTTTTCCAAGCTGGAACTGGTCAGGCTCCATATTGACAGAATGCAGCAAATGGAGGACACCCTTTTTCTCATCTCCACGCCATACCGGCCAAGTCTCTTTGGTCAGAATTGCATATCTGTGAAGGAAGTGTATAAATATGTTATATCTTACAGACCATGATAATCCATGTAATACATCTCTATAGTAAAAGGAAAAACTAATTATTGGTATGGAAGATTTTTCATCATATCCGATATTGTTTAATGTATTAGGGACACGTCAGTTAACACTTCAATAACCCAACAGTCTCAGGCCATACTCATATTCATCACAGTACCTGCCCTTTATTGGGCTACGTATGCATAACAATTGGCCACGCTAGGATTACCATTCAGCTTCAATTGATCATTGCAGTATTTTACAGGTTTTATTGATGTACAGTTTACAATCTAATACTGCTAAATCATTGTGACAAAACACAGACCAGACTGGGGCCAATTTATCTCATGGTCAATTAGTGTTCAAGTTCTTTAGATTCCAGGTGGAACCTGCATATCCACAGGAAACACTTGGAGAACATTAAGACACTTTGTATAAGAAGGACTGAATGTAGAGTGAGGCAGACGATTTTTCGTTTACATGTGAAATCGGCGATCTGTGCTGTGCTGTGCTCTTCCTCTCACACGAGTTCCAGCACAGTGCTGTGCTAGAACTCCTGTATTGGAGGTGACAGTGTCAATAAAGAGAACCTGTCACCTCCAATTGCTATTACACAGGGGATTGTTTTCTCCTGTGTGATAGCAATAAAGTTAGGTGAAAAAAAATTAAATTGATAAAAAATTTAAATAAATAAAAAAAATATGAATTAAATAAAAAAATAAAAAAGTAAAAAAAGAAACAAATTATTAAAAATTAGAAAAAATAAACAGTAATAAGATAAAAAAATTATAAAAAAGTAAATAAGATAAAATACATATTTAAAAAAATTAAATTGACAAAAAAATGAAATAAAAAAATAAGAAGAAATAATAAAAAAACCTGTCCTTGGGGCGGCAGGGAGAGTAAATCAGGCCCTGTCTGTGTCCCTCCAAACACCACCACCTTTGCCAACACAGGCGGGGGAGAGCAGCGGGGATCAGAAAGGACACAGATCAAAGCTTGCAGCAGGCTCCCAGCCTATAGTATAATTTTCAGCTGAAATGTTTCAGTGGCCGAAATTTTGGTGTGTCCCTAATTACATATGTATTAAGTAGGGATGTTCAGATACCAGTTCAGATACCAGAACTGGCATTTTCATGAGAACTATCAGGGTCGCAGTGGTTGCAGCTGGGACCTAGCTCTGGCACTCTACCACTGTACTGAAATCATCAGTCTGTATTGTTTTAGAAAAACAGTCACATGACAACAAACAAAAATGTATCAGTACTTGTATCTGTGAGTACTTGGGACAAGTATCAGTACTTGAAAAAAATGGCATCAGTGCATCCCTAATACAGTATATTATTTATAAAAATATAATAATAATCATACATTAAAACAGGGATGCACAAATCCCAGGAGCCCAGTATCTTCCTTAAAAATGACAGCTGCCTCCCAACTTTTGAGTTTTTCTCTAGTCTAGCCTTGGAGCTGGAAAAGTACCTGTACTTGTACGTAGTACGGCACTTGGTATCTGAACATCCCTAGTATTAAGTCAAAAGATAAAGTGATCTTACTATGCACAGATTGCTGCTCTGTACCAAACATATGTTTGCATGTAACTGACAACAAATGATTGACAATCATATCCTTACATTTATTGGCAGTCTCCTATGGTTTTTGCTTAGATTTCTTATCCAATGTCCTTAGTGAACATGGTGACTAAAAAAAAGTAGTAGATTAGAGCTGCAGCTAACGATTATTTTCAAAATCGATTAGTTAGCCGATTATTAAGTTCGATTAATCGGATAAACAATTAAATAAAGTTTAAAAAATGGCTCCAGTGATAGAACTACTAGTTTGTATTGAGATTGTAGTCCATCACAGGAGCAAGCTTGGAGCGGTGGAAGTAAAAAAGAAAAAAGATAGTGTGGTGTGCAATATAGTGAAATGGAAAGTGTAAAATTATACAGCAATGAAGATTACCAGCTAATGTCATGCTACAGCAAACAAAGAGGACTGATATCGTGGCAACTACCAAACTAGTGCAAGCATGAATATATCAGTTTTATATGTGTACACTACGTAAATGAGTCATAACCATAGCAGTGAATGTGTGCAAGCAAACCATGATGCTGCATTACGAGTTTAATTGTAGAGATCAAAACTGATATTTGCTTGTTTATTAATGGGAAACATTGCTTGACATTTTTTCCCAATTTTTAAAGGCTGCTTGCTCTCTATTCATTTTCCATATTTTGAGTAAGGTTGAAATAAGCCGGTAAAACCTGTTTGATACAATTCACAAGTTTACAAAGACTTTCTATTGATTTCTCAATGTAAAATATTTACACTATTCTAAGCCTGTTGTAATCCATTATACTCAGTGGGATGAATCTGGAGCAGTAAGTTTACTTGCTGTAGTGTGATTTGTATTTTCTTCACCACAACTCCAAATTGTAAAAACGGGTAACTTTTGCAGTGGGAAAACCAGGCTTACCTGAT
>NW_017307007.1:237225-279001 GCF_000935625.1 Nanorana parkeri
AAAGCTTTAAAATAGATATGCCATTATTAGATATGTTCTGAACTGTGCAGAGACAAGCAATATCACAGTTCACTTTTATATACAGGCCTATCGTAATATTTTCGTTAGAATTGGAGGGCAGGGCTACTAGGGTAATAGTGAGTACTAATACAAGCCTACAGCAAATCATAAACATGTAGCTTAGTTTTGCAGCCTGCTGTGTGAGCTGAAGTCATATCCTAATATATCAGACACATACACTGCATTAACAGTCATAAAACTCAATTTTATTATCTACCGGGCTTGTAAACTTCGCTTATCAAACATGGCTGATATTTTTCCACATACAAAGGCGTTATAATTTCAAAGGTCACTTTTTATAGCACAATCAACATGTTCTTTGAACCCAATACTGAAATAAATATAGAGGCTGCTGCAGCTTTCCTTCTTAAAAGCCAGAGAAGTCAGGGAATTGCTGGAATTCTTATCTATATAACAGAAACTTTGATTAATTGGCTTCAATATTTTCTCTGTGACAACCATTCAGCCAGCATTTTCAGTTCCCTTTTTTTTTTTTTTTTTTGCTTAATAAAACAAAACACTGCTGGCGGCACCATCTGTCATCACTTCAGCACCCAATATTAAGGGGTATAGCGGTCAGAAGTGTGGTGGGATACACACTAGACTTTCCCATGTTTGGACACGTATTAAAACACGCACAAACATGCAGGTACAAAATGCAGTACGCCTGTAGTAGAATCTGCTACATGAGCTACTTTCTCACGTAAGTCTAAAGTGCGGCACCCATTGAAATGGGAACCAGAATGGTTAGCGGTAATATGGTCGCTATAGCAGTAATGACATAATGATCGCATGCAGGCTAGAGGTTCCAGTCAACAACTAAGCATTCAGCCTGCAAATACAAGAGCAGTGTCATGTACCAAATAAATATGTCTGACTTTGCGAAATTTAGATCTGACGTCTCGGCTTCAATAATCTGTGGTCACAAAAGGAATAATACAGGGCTTCAACTAGAGGCATGTTTTACTGAGAAGTAACACTGCAAGATCCTTATATGCATTAGACATTTAGAACTTATCCAGGACAGTGTACACAAAAAGGGTTTATACTTCCAAGGTGTACATGAAAAAAAAACACAATGGTCATTCACTGTGATCTTTGCATGCAAATAACAAATACTGCACAGAAATGTCTACCTAAACCTCCGATTACTCAGTGCTGCCAGGAAGCTGACAAAAGAATTAACAGCAAATAGAGAAACACACATTTCCAGTTCTGCCAGTTCCTCTACACAACCTATTCATTTTACTATGGCTTTGAGGACATGAATGATGTCAGTGACTTACAGGGTTGCACCACACTAAACCTGATTTATTGTGTATTGGGAGAGAGTTCTAATTGCCTTCCAGTGTTTATGCTGTTGGGACCATTTAGAGTTAAAATATTTTTTGCCAACAGCACCTGATTTTAGTATGTAATTCATTTATTGTAATCAGGCTTTAAATGGGGTTTTCATGTAAAATTAAGAATGTGGGCAATACCTTCACCTTTCAGCATAATGCAGTTCCAGGCCTGGCCACCCTACTGGGTGAGAGTGCGGAGAAGAATGTCTCTAATGGGTTTAAATTACACTTTATGTAGTGCAGAGATAACCAGATTCAGATTCGATTGATGTCTTGCCGGGTTGCTGTACAACATCAATTTGGGTGACTCTGGAGCAATGAGGATCACCAGAATGCCTTCCGACTTGATCTTATGGAGAAGACGTTTCAGGAAAGGAAAGAACTGCTGGCGGCACCATCTGTCATCACTTCAGCACCCAATATTAAGGGGTATAGCGGTCAGAAGTGTGGTGGGATACACACTAGACTTTCCCATGTTTGGACACGTATTAAAACACGCACAAACATGCAGGTACAAAATGCAGTACGCCTGTAGTAGAATCTGCTACATGAGCTACTTTCTCACGTAAGTCTAAAGTGCGGCACCCATTGAAATGGGAACCAGAATGGTTAGCGGTAATATGGTCGCTATAGCAGTAATGACATAATGATCGCATGCAGGCTAGAGGTTCCAGTCAACAACTAAGCATTCAGCCTGCAAATACAAGAGCAGTGTCATGTACCAAATAAATATGTCTGACTTTGCGAAATTTAGATCTGACGTCTCGGCTTCAATAATCTGTGGTCACAAAAGGAATAATACAGGGCTTCAACTAGAGGCATGTTTTACTGAGAAGTAACACTGCAAGATCCTTATATGCATTAGACATTTAGAACTTATCCAGGACAGTGTACACAAAAAGGGTTTATACTTCCAAGGTGTACATGAAAAAAAAACACAATGGTCATTCACTGTGATCTTTGCATGCAAATAACAAATACTGCACAGAAATGTCTACCTAAACCTCCGATTACTCAGTGCTGCCAGGAAGCTGACAAAAGAATTAACAGCAAATAGAGAAACACACATTTCCAGTTCTGCCAGTTCCTCTACACAACCTATTCATTTTACTATGGCTTTGAGGACATGAATGATGTCAGTGACTTACAGGGTTGCACCACACTAAACCTGATTTATTGTGTATTGGGAGAGAGTTCTAATTGCCTTCCAGTGTTTATGCTGTTGGGACCATTTAGAGTTAAAATATTTTTTGCCAACAGCACCTGATTTTAGTATGTAATTCATTTATTGTAATCAGGCTTTAAATGGGGTTTTCATGTAAAATTAAGAATGTGGGCAATACCTTCACCTTTCAGCATAATGCAGTTCCAGGCCTGGCCACCCTACTGGGTGAGAGTGCGGAGAAGAATGTCTCTAATGGGTTTAAATTACACTTTATGTAGTGCAGAGATAACCAGATTCAGATTCGATTGATGTCTTGCCGGGTTGCTGTACAACATCAATTTGGGTGACTCTGGAGCAATGAGGATCACCAGAATGCCTTCCGACTTGATCTTATGGAGAAGACGTTTCAGGAAAGGAAAGGCATAGATCAGGGTGTGCAGATTCTTCGAAACCACCAGTGGATCACTGCACCCGGATACAAACCTGTCCGTTTTACAACTACAACCTTGAGGTCAGGAGGTTCACATCCGGTGCCTCCCAACTGTGACACAGGCCCACGAACACCTCCAGCTGTACACTCTCCCGGGTCCAGGTACTGATGGCTGAGGAAATTTGTCTGCTAATTGTGTACGTCTGGAATGTACATGACTGACAATGGAACGTGCAGTTCAGCTCAGGACAGGATTTGCTCTACCTCTCTTGCTGCAGCAAGACATCTGGTTCCTCCCTAGTTAATGTACACCAATGTGGCTTTTTCTGATTAAACCGGATTAGATGCCACTCCAACACGTTCATCCAACACTGAAGAGACAGCAAATCGCCTGAACCATCAGGATGTTTTTCCGGACACAAGATTTTCCGACCACCAAATCCCCTGCACTGACAGGGTGCCCAGGACTCCTCTCCAGCCTAACAGACTGACTGCTGTGAGAATCTTCCAAAAGATGATAATAAAGGACTTCCTTGACTCCAGAGCCAGTGCATATATATATATTATGTTGAGCTCATCAAGCATTGCTCTGAGGTCTCAAGTGTCAGTTAGATACCCTTGTAAAATCCCAAAGTGATATCGTTCCCACATGCAACCAACAGAAATAATGGCATATACTAACAGATCAGCAATAATAAGAGAAAGAAGTGGAGGCGGGTTACCAAGCACAAAATACTTTTGCTATACACTTAAAAGCTAAATTGTAAATTGCAAACTGTCCCCAACAATGAGACTTTTATATACAGTATACACATTTTTATAAAATATCTCCCCCAAAACTATTCATTCTTTCATTATTTAATAATGTTGTTGTATTGGATAATACTAGTGGCAGTTGAGGAGTAAAACTATACTTATCTTTAATCTCACAAGAAAAACTTTTCAGTGAAAAGCAGAGTTTGCTACAAGCAGAATATAAGGAAAGTTAACAGGACAATGTCATCCTCACCTTTGCAGGAATTTCTTAAACACCCTCCTGTAAGCATATCCTGCTCTGCGTACGCGGATGTTTTCCTTCAACTCTAAATATTCTACTTGATGTTTGACCCTGGAGAGAAAAAAATTTAGAAGCCAGTGGTGAGACATTCTTAAAAGGTTAGGGTTATAGCAAAATATACAGAAGGATTTCCCGGTGTCCTATTACGGAGCTTTCCAGTTAGGAAAGATTCTTTAAAAGGGACTTTGTCTAGAGACAGACACCTGATCTGTCTAATTCTGGTTCCAAAACAATGACCCAGTGAATGTGTTAAGCTTTGCTGTCCAGAACTAGTATATTGCCTATGAATTTTCATTAGTCTAGGGCTTGATTTACACCTTTCCAGGCACACTTCCATCCATTTTTATATGCGTTATTTACAATCATGCTTTTCACGTGCTGCTACTGTCATTAACAGGCCCTAAGGCAAGCCTCAATGCATAATGTAGATGTGAACTATCAATATTTAAAACAATGGCTAACTTGCATACATGCATAGATGTGCTCTAAGTATTTTGCTTCAGGAAAGAGCCCCCTAAAGCAGACCCAAAGTATAACCCAAAGCAAGCAGCAAATAGGCGGCAAATAAATACACACACACACACACACACACACACACACACACACTTAAGAGTTTCAAGAGTAAAATATGTAATTTGCACTGTGTGACCACAGGCAGCGTACCATCTGAGACGAGATTCAAACTATTATGCTAATGCTACATCCTTTTTTTACCTAAAATAGTTAATGAAAGTTGGGTAGCCAATAGGATATATCAGAATACAAATACTCAGTCACAAACATTAATTTCTATTCCAGGCCCAATGATGACACTAATCAGCTATCATCAAGAGCCTTTTCAGAAGCCTCCCATATTTTATTACATCACACATACCTGTTTTCCTCCCAGTCTCTGGGTTTCTTGGTCTCATTTGGTTTGATGCACCGGATATAATGAGGTGTACATTTCATCAATGTATTCACCAAGTCATTTGCTTGTTTCTGTGAAAATTAACATATTAAATATGATTTGACAAAAATGTGACCAATCCATTTACCAGATGAATGTATATACATTTTTGAAACTTACCTTGATCTTACTGCTTGCAGTAGTAGGACGCCCCTTCTTTTCTGCTTGAAGATTTTCTGGAAACAAAGCCTTAATGAAAGGCCTAAAATATAAAGTGAAATAATGAATGCAAAAAGATCCAATTTAGGGTCCAAAGTGCTCTTCCTAGTATTCAAGGTAACAGTGCATTCAAGGCACAGTAGCTCAGACATTAACATTGTAAGACTCCAGCTGAAGTGGGGTCCTACGTTCCCAATTCCCATCAGGGACAGAAAACTCTTGTTAGATTGAGTTTCAAAACTGTTTGAACTTCATGCTGGAGGAAAGAACTGATGTGACTTATTCAATGATTTCCAGAAAAAGGGAATGGTATATAAATACAATTTTTCAAATTAAATAATCTAGATTTAAGCCATGATACCAGAATGAAAGATTTCACCTTATTAATTCTTATATTATTTTTATCGATTTATTTAGCTCCCTACTAGAAAACAGAGTAACCTTGAGCTAAACAACACATGCCCCTAAGCATCTGCTGCTGTCAACACATGTGAGCTCATAAGGATTCACCTCGTACTAAATGGTTACTTCCATTAATATTAAGGCAGTGCTCCATAGCTGTATTCACACATTGTAGCTGCTCCACCAGAGTATCTCTTTCCTGTGGTTTCCATAGCTCATACATTATGTATTTAGTCTGTAACGCTATCCTTCAACCCAGAAATGCAGAGAAAAATGCTAATTATTCTGTACAAATTGCCATTTCATGTTTCTTAAGTATGGGAACTAGTTAAACAAGCACAATTAAAATAATGACAGTCGTTTCTTGTATAAACTTGCCACAAACTGAGTAGAGTTTCATGAAGCAGAAGTATACAGGGTACATTTGTAATTACCTCATAACAATCTTATAATCGTGCATAATCATTTTTATTTAACCCCTCCCCCACAAATGCAGCTGTAATCAAAATGCTTAACTGCTAGGAAGTCCAAACCATGAAAAAAAATGGTACCATACACAGACATAAATAACAGCCACGCACTGTCATCAAAGATTAGCTTGTGGGAAAACCTCAGGTTCTGAAAAGCTCTTACACTAAGTATTCCTTACATTTCTGGCACCCCATAGTCAGAACCAGTCATTTTAAAAAAAGCTTTTGTTGGGAAAAATAACCTCTTGGGCTATTTAGAGACCATAACTACTATTTCTTCCCTAGATTGTGGTTTTCTGCAGCATGCACTCGGAAAAAGCCTGTCATATGAAGGCTGCTCAGATGTGAAGACTGCCAGCTACGCTCACTGTGAAAAGCAGGCGGTTCTTATTTCATACAATCTCACTTGTACATTTCAGAGGAAACATCTTTGCAATTCTTCTCAGGCGTTGTGTAATGCCGCCCATTAATATTAAATGCAGATTTAAAGAAGAAAACCAAGAGAACACAGGGATGCCCTCAATAATGTGTTGCTGCTGCTGCAATGACCAGTCCCAGGCTGGGGTGTGTTCAAGGCCTGGCTATTTTGCTTTGCTGAAATATGGTCTGCAGAGAAGTCCAGGACCTGGCCGTGCTGTCTGGCTGGGGTGCTTGATCTACAAGACTGGCTGCACAGGTAAAACATTTCTAAGGTGTATGTAGACAAGCTTTACTTCAAAAAATATATGCTGTCTTGGAATTGCTAATTGTTAATTTGACATGCACAACAGGCAAATATGTGATACGGTGAGATGATGCAAAACTCAGCACCTGCTTAGCAGCTCATATGGGCCTCATAAGTTGCTGGTTGGGGATCACAGATAACAGTAAAATACATTACCGCTTCTACTTCCACTATTCTTCCATTATTTATTCATTGGCAAACAAACATCAACATACAATTATGGTGAGTCACATGCTATCCCACTTGTACTATTATTATCATAAACTATAGTGCTGACAATTTACGCAGGGCTTTACACACTGTATATTCACATCAGTCCCTGCCCTCATGGAACAATCCAAGGTCCCTATTAGGGATGCACCGATACCAAGTAACGTACTCAGTACAAGTACAGATACTTTTCCAGCTCCATGACTAAACTAGAGAAAAATTAAAAAGTTAGGAGGCAGCTGTCATTTGTAAGGAGCACACGGAGCTCCTGGGATTTGTACATCTCTGTTTTAATGTATGATTTTGTTTTTCTATATATAAATAAAGTGATGCACCGATACCATTTTTGCAAGTACAAATACTAATACTTGCCCAAGTACTTACGAGTATAAGTACTGATACCTTTTTGTTTATTGTCATGTGACAATTTTTCTAAAACAATACAGACTAATGATTTCAGGACAGTGTTGGAGCTCCAGGGCCCAGTAGCAGCTGCAACCGTGTGAGTAGTTTTCATGAAAATGCCAAGTATCGGCATTGGTATCTGAAAAGTATCGGTGCATCCCTGGTCCCTATCTTAGCTAGAGCACCTTAGATTAAACCGATCCAAGTACATATAGAACATGCAAACGCCATGCAGATAGTGTCCTGCCTGGAATTTTAAATGAAGGAGACCAGTGCTACATGAGATAAAATAAATTGGTCTCTTAAGGAGAGAGCAATTGTCTGATCTGGTCATTTTAGGGTGGATGGAGCAAAAATGTCATGTTTATATTGGACCTTTGAAATGTAGAATGCTTCTGTTCATGGAGTACTGCGACAGTCTGGCCTTAGATCTCTGACGACAGTTAAACATATAGGTATAATTTGAAAATTGAAGGAAGTGTTTTTGGTAAAAGACAAGCATAAACCTGAAGCCCCAATATTGCCGGAGTGTTCATTTAAATGTACTTTCAGTAGACACCACCAGCATCATGTTATCTTCAGGGGGACAACAGTTTCAAAAGTTTATTTTATTCATTCATTTATTGTGTAGACTGGGTGAACAGTGAGGTGATTCATCCAGAAACAGGCAGTACAGAAAAGACCATTATAGTGGATGGGATTCTTGAGCTTTGGCTGATTAGTACATGATCATACTTCTACTCTCCTCTAGAAAACTCCTGATATCCTTTTTTGGGGGGCATTTTGTCTGATTTTAAGCATTAAGTTCATAGAGTAAGAGCAAGTAACTGCTTTGTACACTGCAGAAGAAACCTTGGGACCAAAAGTTTTGGGTTGGATACTGGAAAAAGCTAAGCCATGGCATTTTCAGTATGTTAGTTTCCACATTATTAATAAGACTGGTAAGCATACAAGGTAGTAGAAACAAAAAGAAAAAAAATGGCTACAAACGAGCCTGGGGCTTTAAAGGTGCCACAAAAACTACAATTACCAGTATGCTAATAAAAAACTTATTTTATTCATAACAAATTTAAAACATGATTAAGAATCTCTCTCTCTCTCTCTCGTTTGATTGCGGCATCTACTGAACCTGTCCCTGGTCTGGCCCAGAAAGCCACTACACGGGTGGAACTGCTCACACCCCCTTTCGTCTGGAGCTCGCTTTTGGCTGCATACCTGATCACATAGCAATTTGGGGGTAAATTTTCTGATTATCCTTTATCTTTTTAGCACCATCTCTCTATACTTTTTATGGTTTCATATCTCATACATAGAATGATAAGGTATACATTGTTATATAATGAGAGGAAATGTTGCCCAAATAAATATAATGTAATCTGTTATAAAAAAGGGATATGTATGATATATATATATATATATGATTTGTTGAATCATAGATTTCCATAAAAAGTTTCCTGAAGAAGCATTTGCAAAATGCGTAGAACCTATTGAAAACTCAATCTGCTCAAGCCTGAGGAATATGGCCAAGATACATATACGGGTTTTTTGTTCCATATTTGCTATGTGTAAATTCTTGCAATGGCCTACATTTTCTTAATCATGCTTTACATTTGTTATGAATAAAATAATTTTATTATTAGCATACTGGTAATTGTACTTTGTGGCACCTTAAAAGCCCCAGACTCGTTTGTAGCCATTTTTTTCTTTTTGTTTCTTATACTAATTGGGGGTGTGGTGCCACCCACTTGCCTCACACTCCCTTCCCTTTCTAGAATTTCTCATTTACAATGTAATAGAGCCTTCTCAGAGTGAGTAGCCTTGTAAAGAATAGCCGGATATAGCTGAAGCTATGAGAAGGACCAGGAACAGAAAAAAAGAAGAGAGCAACAATGCAGCATTTCAATTTCTCTTCAGCAAGTTATTTTCAAACAGCTGCTAACTAATTTCCTTGAACTTTGATTTGGCTGGTGATGGGATGGATGATTAGGGAAGCACAATGTGCGTGTTTTGATTGTGGCTACAGATGTAGTCTAGTTTAAAGCTGAACTGCAGGCAGATAAAGACACACATTAATGTTGTTCTTTAATCATCATTGCATCCTTAAATGGAATTTTTGCAAGCAGTGCAAGTACATTTTGACTTGGTATTAGTGTTATGCAGTCCCTATAGATTAAAGCTTGGAAAACAGGAGGGAGACGCAGCAAAGAGAGCCTGTTGCAATGCATGCGGATAGAAAGAGAGACAAGTGAAAGATGAGCTCATCAGTGTGTTTCTTCTCCATTTTACTCTGCAGTCTCAGAGTGGGTATAAGGATTACACATGTAAGTGAGCGTGAAATTGCAGTCTGTGCTGTATAAATCTCCTGACTGAATGGACAGAAATACAAATCTTTTGGCTGATAAAACAGCTCTCATATATGTATTTCTATGAATGTACTGTCTTTCTGTACTTCATATATGTATTTATCTGTGTATTTAACTGGCTGCCTGGAGTTTGGCTTTAAAGAACACTCCGGGCAATTTTTTTTTAACCCTTGCAGTGAGAATATCCCTGTACTGCAAGGGTTAACTGCTCATTTTGGTCTAGGTAAGAAAACAAAAGTTATACTCCGAGCGGCCAACTGTGACAGTGTTCCCTCCTGCCTGTCGCCTCCTATGTTGCAGTGATAGTATATCCCTCATTGTCCTCATGCCCTATACACTGTGTATAGAACCTGATGACTCAGGGACCTTAGACTGCTGCATCGGAGGAAAGCAAGGCTGGAAGGAGTGGTCTAAGAGCAAGCCGGTGCAGAGGATTGGGGGAGTATAACCATTTTATTTTTCTTCCTGGAGACAAAAATGAGCAGTTAATCCTTGCAGTGCGGGGGCAGCCCCACTGCAAGGGTAACTGAAAACGTTACCCGGAAATCACCTTTAAGTCAAACAATTTAAATTGAGCAAACAAAAGGATAAAAAGTTGCCCTAAAACATTTCCTGAGACACTGAGCAGCAAACTTACATAAGGAAGTGTTTTTATCAACTGGAGCCTCATTTAATTTAACATTTTACACACTGATGTCCCCATGCATGAGTTTTGACATACCCACTCTGAAAACATCATCATTAGAAGAACCAAGTACAAGGTCTACCTGCCCTAACTTCTATCATCCTAGCATTTTCTTGCACTTAACTACAACAGCATAGTAGAGATATATTGGACAGACAGTACTTACAATTGACTACTTTGCATCAATTCAATGAGATCAGTGAAAAGGACGTCCCTGTTTCTTTCACAGAATCCGTCCATGTCATAAGACACCTGAAAAACAAAACGAATGTTACTTTTATGCCAGCAAAATGGAATTTGCCAAATCAGTGAGATTCAGTGAAGAAAGGCACAGATCCAAATCTAGATCCATCTTGGGTTACCCAAACTTGATAGCAGATCCTAAAGAAGAAAATGCTTTCTGCCCTTGACCCTCGAGCTAACGCATACAAACACAGATATATATTTATAAAACCAGTAATATTATCCCAGATTTGCCTTCAACTGTACATATTCTCTTATGGCTCAGGTCCACTTACTTTTGCAGCCTGAGAATGAACATTGCTAAATAAGGTTAACATAACAAAAAGGGACCGATTTCCTTTTCAGATATCAGAATCTGGACTGCATTTTATTACCAACTGGAGCTTATTTTGAAAAGGTTTGAACAATATCGCAGAACCAAAGAGGATGCAGGTGGGGACTAAACAAATAAAACGGCATTGTCAGGCAAGAACAGCAAAAAAACAATCGCTCCTTAATTCTACTTCCTAACATTGTAGGTCAGACAATGACACCATTCAATGAGAAGACATGAGTTACTTCATAAGGTGAATATAGTAATAGAATTATGAAAGCTTACAGGCATTGGGTATCTATATGTAACACGTCACAGTGTCAGAGACGTCTACTACATAGTGACCATCTCTACCTTGTGAAGTGCCTGATCCTCTGATCTCGGCACAGTCTATTGGCGATTCAATAAATACTGTGGCTGGAAATGAAAGGGAAAGTATACATTTACATAAAGGTATCACCTATATTGTGCTATTGCAGTGTTTAAATTAAAGTCATTTTTATGTGACGTCAAAACAATAAAACATCCAGCCGCACTCCATGTGTTGCTGGAAACTTCTTTTTATTAAAGTCACAATTACACAAAGTTCTGCACCACTAATGTGTTTCACCCAATCATGGGCTTAATTGTAGAGTCTATGATTAAGCCCAGGATTGGGTAAAATGCGATAGTGGGGTGGACCTGAGGCATGACTTTGTGTAACTGTCTGATTTTGATAAAATTAACTTTCCAGCGACACATGGAGTGCGGGCAAATGTTTCATTGTTTTGACGGCAGCTAATGTGGGAGTGAGGGCGAGCTCCAGCTGGTGAGCGCCTGGTTTCCCCCTGCTTGTGTGCGGTGGAGGAGCGGTGCAATACTTTTTTTTATGTGACTCACATTTTTAAATACTTTCTCTTACATATTTTATTATATAGATCATTAAACTTGCCACTAGAGGGGGCTCTGTATTTCACTACAATTAACCAATCTTTCTGCCTAAACCAGGGGTAGGCAACCTTGGCTCTCCAACTGTGCTGAAACTACAAATCCCATTATGCTTCTGCCTCCGGGAGTCCTGCCTGTGGCTTGCAATGCCTTATGGGATTTGTCATTTCAGCCCAGCTAGAGAGCCAAGGTTGCCTACCCCTGACCTAATCTGTTGAGACAAGATAACCACCACAAAAAAAAGAATGCATTTATTTCAGTGGATCAGCAGACTGATAGACAGGCATTGTGAGCAAGAGCACAATCATTAAGTAACAATGCCAATCAGAAAGCAGAGACTGCATAGATAATGAGTAAATATTAGGGATGCACAGATACCAAGTACCGTGTTGGTACAAGTACAGATACTTTTCCAGCTCCAAGACTAGAGAAAACAAATTCTAAGGTTAGGAGGCAGCTGTTATTTTTAAGGAGCATTGGCTATGGGGCTCCTGTATGATTTGATTATAGATATATATTATATCTTTTTGTTTTATTGATTAGGGATGCACCGACACCATTTTTTCAGACCAATTACAAGTACCGATACTTGTCCTCTCAGATACCAATTACTCATACCTTTTTGTTTATGGTCATGTGACACTTTTTCTAAAACAATACAGACTAATGGAAGGCAAAAAACCCCCCTATAAAGCATGGGACAATTTACTCCAACAGTGGAAAAAAAAATTCCTTCCTGATCCCATAGGCAAATGGATATTCCCTGGATCAACGATCTCTGGTGCTTAACCTCCCTGGCGGTCTGATTTTTTTTTTCTTTCCTTTTTTCGTTCTTTTTTTTTACTTTCAAAAATCCTGCCGCTTCCGCCCCCCTCCTGCGACACGAACACTCCCAAGGGACGGAACCCGGAAGACGGATGCCGGCATCGGCCGGAGGACACAGTGCGGATCGAGGGACAAGGTAAGAGACGCTACACTGTATTCCCGAGTGTGGCTCGGGGTTACTGCTTACGGTACAGAAAATTAACCCCGAGCCACACTCGGGAATACCGCCAGGAAGGTTAATATACCTAAAAGTACTCGCTGGTATCTGAGAATTCCTAGTAAATATGGATGCCCCAATGTGTATATTGGGTTAAAATGCTAGTTGACTCAAGTATTAGCTGACCCAGAACAAAAGTACTTCAGTCACAGAATCATTTTCAGGAGAGGTCAGCAATGGAAGTTGAGAATGGACAAATTTCCCACTGTAGGTCTCCTTTAACATCTATATTTATTCAAATTAAATACATCACCCCAATATGTTAAACATATCTTTGGGTAATATTAAAGTACTGTACACTCAATATCAAACCGATTCATGCCCTCACACTTATAACCCTTTCCATTATCCAAGAGAAATCCAGCCTTTAGGCAGTTTTGGCTCATTTCCATTCAATAGGGCCAAGTTTCAACTGAGTACTGTAGACCAGTATTTGTAATGCAGTCAGTGGCTATGAACGAAGCATGATTTCATTCATTTTAAGGAAATGGTTCAGCTAGCAATACACCAATCCTTTATTTAAAGGAAACCAGTCACCAGAGACACATGGAGGCCGACATTACTGACCTCGCCTTAAAATGGTAGGTGTCTGGCAATAATTCTGATCCCCCTTGCTTCTATAAAATGAATTACTGATCAGAAACAAGTACACAGCTAAGGATTTCTGCCTTTTTTCTAATTTTACTAACCTGTGCACATTTGTTTAGGCTATTTCCTCAAATTATTAAGACTAGCAGAGAGTACTAAAGTGTATTTCTTCATTTGCAGCCAAATTGGGATAACTATCTTATGGTTGTTATATGTTCCTGTTCGCACTGCCATTTTCTAAAAAGAAAATTAAAATGTGATTATTACATATTACTTGTTTTCTCTAGTAATTCCCACTGAATTTTTCCTCTGGAATACAATAGGGCTGGGGAGGTTACTATAATGAATCTTGTCTGTACTGTGTTGGCATTTCTCATTACAGTATTGGTTGTAAATTAGATTTGAACACTTTCGATCAACAAAGGTTTAAAGAAGCATTGTATGTTAATGAGAGGATGCTCAGTGTGTCCCTAGTTTTTCTATGGGGACAGAGTTTCCCATTTAAAACTGGCAAGAGAAACTTGCATTCTGTTCAAATACCTGCTTAACAGACACATCTAAAAGTTCAGAACGATTTTTCTAAATCATTTTAGACATGCTGCGTGAATAGAAATCCATAACAACCATGTAGTGAGGGTTTTCTTAAATTTGACTATAAAAGTGAAAAGTACCATATATAACAGTTGACTCTTTGCTCTTCCTTGCATGAACAAACCTCAATAGCATGTACATTCTCAGGTCTAAGGTTCAGTTCACACCCAAAATGCATGTACTTTCCGTTCTGGGTATTGATACACACTGATGCGCATAGTGTTAAAATATTTTATTCAATTGGCGTGGAAGGCAAAATGCAGGTGATGGCACCCAAAAGTATCAGAGGAATATTCACTACATGCTGCAACAAGACGCATTGGTGGCGATAGGTCCTATTGAAAATAAGGCATCTGGTGTAAACAACCCACCCCCAAAAAAGAGCATTACAGCCTTTCCTCAAATCTAACGATGTATGTTATAACATTTTTTAAATATAATTTTTCTCTTAAGTAAATATGAAATGTCAAATTGAGAAAATGTGGTCTTTTGCCCTACCAGCATGTGGAGATTTACAGGCTACTTTATTCATGTTTTTCAGTTTGTTTTTTTCTTCTGAAAAAATGGCTGGTTACAGAGCTCAGTAGCCCAAGCAGAAAATTGTGACTCCTCGCTAATCCAATGGATTTATTCAAGATTTCAAGTAAGGACAGCCTGCCTAAAAAGAGAAAATGATTGCTTGGCTGCCTGCTTAGCTAAACAGTAGTGCTCTTGGAGTCATTGGTGATTTAAGGCTAATTTGTAGGATTGAATAAATATAGTAAAACAAAATATGTATAAAACATCAGCTTAAAAATCTAAAATAATACATTTCAATACAACTGACCCATAACCATTCATTATAGTTTCACTTTTACTGCAGTGGAGAAAAGTCAGGTCAGTGATCAGATAGTTTTGTCTGGCAGAGATTTCTGGATCACAAGGGTTAATGGAACTGCAGTACAGTTTATATGCAAGACAATTCCCATGTATGTATTTCAACTATGGTTTTAGGTTTAACTTAATATGCAGGTGACCTTTAATGGACTGAATTATCTTCATACCATTACATGTATGTGTTGTTATTTTAGGTATGTCTGCAATGTCATGATGACTATTGGTTTAACAGGTTGTATGCTCAACTTTTAAAAGTAGCGTGGGAGCATCATTATCTGATACATCGGTAAACTGTACATTTTACCTATGGACTGAATTATCTTCATACCATTACATGTGTGTGTTGTTATTTTAGGTATGTCTCCAATGTCATGATGACTATTGGTTTAACAGGTTGTATGCTCAACTTTTAAAAGTAACGTGGCAGAATCATTATCTGATACATAGGTAAACTGTACATTAAGCACCATTTCTAAGCACTGTGTCACCACTAATTCCAGCAATTCGAACAACCATTTACAGAGCTTTAATTCATTTCTTGGCACTAATTTAATTCCAAGATTGCTTTGATTTGTAATTTTCACTTAAGGCCATGCTGCTAATAAAAATGAAACCTGCTTTCCAGTTTTGCAGTTAACCACAATGTGATTCTAGGGAAACAAGTGAACAAGGCAAAGTGTAAATATCTGTCAGCACATTCTTTGGCAATTAAAACATAATGCATACACATAGGGAGTATTAAATAAACAGTGCAGCAGGTTTATTAGAATACGGACGTCAGTGTGAAAAAATGAAGGCGCTGCAAAAAATCTGACTAAGCAGACATGACACAGATTAATGGTGGATTAATTCAGTTTGTAATGGGGAGACTCGGCAAGCTTTCTGATTAATCCAGAACTGATTGCCAAGGAAGTAGCTGGTGACTGCCATAATTATACATAAACAGTAATATAGAAATCAATTCCGGAATCATCTTTCCGTCACTTAAGTGCATCTATATCAAAGAACAAAACGTAATATTGCAGCCTACTATTCCTAAATTGCAATATTTTTTCCTTTTATTTATACCTGGAAATCCTGTCCGTAGCACATTTCCTGTCCTAGGATGAACAAGCTCACTCACCCTGCTGGATCTACGGAGCAGCAGTGTTGTCACCCTGGGACTGAAGTGTTTTAGGACTTCAGAACATCTCCCCTCCACATTGCACAGGGTGAGGTGTCTTATAGTGCAGAGAGAAGAGCACATACCACAAATGTCTAGCCCAGGTGACTAAATTCAATGCCACTTTGAAAAACATTCCACTTAGAATTAACTTTCAGAAATGTGCATTCTATTAATGGGTATGCTCTAGAAATGAATCTCACATTTCAGCAATCATAAAACAATTATTTTTCTCATATCTGGATGTACATTTTCCCTTAGTGTATGTTAATCAGTTGGTTTAATTTTGAGCCCAGTTGTTTAAAATATAACATATTACATACCAAAAGGCTGCCTGCCTAGGCTGAACCATTGTTGTAAATCATCCTTTTGAATGTTCGTGTAGAGAATTCAGGCTTACCTTTCCAGCATAATGATGAATGATGAAGCCCTGGTTCCAACTATTAAAATGTTCATGGGTTCCCACAGCCATCTGGAGTTTTTGCAAAAGTGTCTGATCAGCTCCTTCTCCCACTGCATGCATTGTGGCACATACATCGTCCAAAATACTCATTATGCCTGGTGGGTTCTGAAAAGTATACAGAGTGGCACAAAATCAACACTGACTGTTATACTGAAAACACACTATTCTACAGTACCATTTGTACTGCATAATGAAAGATTAGGGATGTACAGATACCGGTTTTTCGATTTAGAGTATGAGAACCGATATTTATATTTCGGTACTCGGCGCTACCAAGTACCGATACTTCCAGTAGCAGGGAGTCGGCTACCGGGCAATCAGAAAGTCAAGGCAGCGTGTTATTACCCACTGCCCAGCTTCTTGATTGCCCGGCCAATCAGCATCGAGCCGGCTGTTTGGCTGGTTCAATGCTGATTTGCCGGGATTCCTGCATCCCAGCCAATCAGCATGGCCAATCAGGAAGCCGGAAGGATGGCCATTACCTGCTGTCCGACTTCCTGATTGGCCGGGAAACCGGCTGCATGCTGTTTGGCCGGCTAGATGCTGCAAGGCAGAAGTGCTAACCACTACGCCACTATTTATTAATTAAATATAGACAATCTTAGTTTTACAAAAAAACATTTAATACATGACACACTGGCTTATCTAACCAAAAAGCACAACAAAACCTGCCTTTCTACATGTTTATCTAATTTAGGCATGGGACTTAGACATCAGAAAAAGGGAAAAGTAATTGCCACGAGTCACTACTCTAACTCATTTGTGTGTGTGTAAATTCAAGATTGTGCTATTGAAATATGAAAAAAAGCTTTTTTACAGCAGGTGTAAGGAAACACACATGAAAAGAAGCCTAAAGCTTCACTCTGACCATAATAAAGAAATAAAAAATTACACAAATTCACTATACATTCTCTTTAAGCCCAATGTCATAGAATTTGGCAAAAATAATACATACAACATAGATTATTAGTACACGATAATCGGTTAACACAATTGAGCCTTATGCCATAGAATTTGGCAAAAGTAATACATATAATATAGAAATAATAGAAAATAACAACAACTAGACCAAACAATACACTTACCACTTTATTCTCAATAAGGTCACATACAATCTTATTATTAAAGTATTCTATTGGGGTCCATCGAATGCCTTCCTGGACATATTCTTCCTGCAATTTAAAGTGAAGAAAACTGTAAAATATGAACATTATTTTACTGCAATACACGCCTCTAAAGAATTCATATTTCTTTCTGGTTAACCCTTGGCAGTCAAAAACCCTACAACATGACAAGAGAGAAATACAATATAAAAGAATTGACATCTTCGTCTAACCAGTCATATGGGTGTTAAAACAAATATTTGAAAAGGAGAGATAGATTTGCTGTTGCCAGGAGTTTTCTCTACATGAGGGAAGACAAAATGGTGTATACTTTTATACTAGACATGGTTGCCTGCCTTTGGTGATAAACAATAGCTAGAAAAATCATTTTTTTTCGTTTTATAAAGTTTTTGTTGTTTCATATTTTATGATACAGAACTATTTTACATTTTATTAATAGATTTTAAGCACCAACACAAAGTGCAATAGCTATGTGGAAAGCAAGGTAAACTAATGCAACCAGAATTCAGTTTGCTGTATTCAGACCTATTAAAGATATTTTGCACTGCCCTACTCAGTATGGCCTTGATCATACTATGTTGGATACAGAAGAGCCTGGCTGGATCACTAGGGAGGAGAGGGGGTATCAGTAAAAGCCATAAAAAAACCATATGCATTTTTGTCCCAAGAATTACATATGCCATTCAGCTCAGTACATATTATTAGACTAGAGAAGCTACAATCCCCTGCCAAGTACCCATAAACCTCTATGCACTCTAAGTCCTTTAACACTAGCCCTTACCACAGTTAGCATGCTAACTTTCCAGAAAGCAATAAAGTAGGTCAGCTGATTTACCTGTTCTGCTTTAAGTGTCAATTCTATAAATATTTGTTGCAATTTTTCGTTCACAAAATTGATGCAGAACTGCTCAAAACCATTTTTCTGAAAAGAAACAAATGTGTTAATCAGATGAGTACAGGGTACCACTGGAGCTACAATAAGTTCAAAACTGTAACTTACCTGAAAAATCTCAAAGCCATAAATGTCAAGAACACCAATATTGTATTCTTCGTGATCCTTCTTTATGGCTTTGTTGATTGACTAAAAAAAAAAGAAAATGTTTAATGTAATGAAATAATGAAAACAGAAACTCAAGTGTTAATACCTATTTTCTCTGGATAAACTACTTAAAGGGGGTTGGGGGAACATCTACTGAGATTTTTATAAAGAGGTACACCTGAATTCAAATTTTAGTGGGCATCGAAATGCTAATAAACTAGATTTACATACTGCAATAAAATATAAAATAGTATATTAAAGATTACCATGATGATTACTATATTATACAACAAATAGGTAAATAAACGAGTTGATATCGCCATAACACCACTCCTGAGGCAGGACTTACATCCACTAAGTAATCGAAGACTCGAGAATGAAGTGCTTTGGCCAGAGCATCTCTGGTATAGCAGGCCTGTTCCACATTCAGAGTCACATTGATTGACTCGGACTTGCCGCCCCACTTGCTGTCCATCTGTCTGCTTGTCAACTTCTCCTTTAAGC
Organism: Nanorana parkeri; assembly: GCF_000935625.1. Taxonomy (NCBI): domain Eukaryota; kingdom Metazoa; phylum Chordata; class Amphibia; order Anura; family Dicroglossidae; genus Nanorana; species Nanorana parkeri. The sequence continues at coordinate 256,520 of NW_017307007.1, forward strand.
GACTTTCATTTATCCCCAGGAGGAATGTAGGGAATGCTAAAACTGTAAACGAAAGAGACCTTTACAATACAGGACAAATATTCAGGTCATTTCTGTGTAACCATCCATGTGGAGTTCACAGACACAATATACAAAAGGGGAATAAATATGCACACAGGTCCTGTAACAAGAACCTGCGACTTGTCAACGGTTATGAAACTAGAAAATTACTGGGAAGTCATTTTCCCTGGGTGGCAACAGGCTTTCAGACAACATCAGGTGTTGCATTCTAGTGCAAATGTAGCCAAATTGTATTGTCTCCTTCATAGTAGAATAAATAGAGTGGAACTCTATCATCTGTGTGTTTATGAGAATGATAGTGGGAGAAGTTTGCTAAATCAAATGTGTATTTTAAAAGGGACACATTTGTTACAGCTGTAGAGCTAAAGAAAGAGGGATTTATACCATATGACTGGAGGCCACCCATATTAATTGCAGCTTTTTTTAAAACTACATTGCACAGCTCTAAAAGTTTTCTATACAAGCCGGATGACACATTTCTTCTGCATCATACTTTTTTGTTTAAGGAGCTTCAGATACAGTTCTTCTAACAAGACGGTAAAGACCAAAATATTTTTTTAAATAATGGAAACAATATAAGAACAGTAAAATTACATAGTTACATAGTTAGTCAGGTTGAAAAAAGTCCATCGAGTTCAACCTATAGAGATACGGAGAAAAAAAAACAAAAAACAGAACACTGTGCCCACAATTACCCAATGTTGATCCAGAGGAAAACAACCCCCCCCCCTATAAAGCATGGTTCAATTTGCTCCAACAGGGGAAAAAATTCCTTCCTGAGCCCATAAGGCAAATCGGATATTCCCTGGATCAACAATCTCTGATGCCCAATATATCTACAATAACTCAATATCCAGTAATATTCTGTGCATTTAAGAATACATCCAGATGTTTTTTTAAAACAATTAACCAAGCTAGCTAGAACTAGCTCCTGGGGGAGTCTATTCCACATTTTTACAGCTCTAACTGTGAAGAATCCTTTCACCATGAGACAGGGGGCGGAGACAGGGGGAGATGGAAGAGACCTGTGAAGACTGAGGCAAACGCCGAGACCGCGATGGAGAAAGGCGTCGCCAAGGGTCCAGTCGAGCGGCGAAGCTGAGAAGATTGGGCGCCGAGGCAGCAGTGAAGGCTGGGCTTCCCGTGTAAGGTAGGAGCACTGTGCTGGCAGGGCCCACCATAGATTATGCACAGCCCACCAAAGAGTCACAGGTGGGCTGTGCAATACCTTTTGGTGGGCTTTGCAAGGGCTTTGCAGCCTGCAAAACCCCCCACAGATCCTGCACAGCCCCCCTGAGATCCGGCAGACTGCGGGGTCTCTGCAGGATCTGTGGGAGGCTGTGCCACATCTCAGGGGGGCTGTGCAGCCTGCAAAACCCCCCAGAGATCCTGCAAAGCCCCCCACATATCCTACACAGCCCTCCTGAGATCTGGCGGACTGCAGGGTCTCTGTGGGGGGCTTTGCCAGATGTCAGGGGGGCTGTGCAGGATCTGTGGGGGGCTTTGCAGCCTGCACACCCCCCACAGATCCTGCAAAGCCCACTACAGATCCTGCACAGCGCGCCCTGAGATCCGGCAGACTGCAGGGTCTCAGGGGGTCTCTGCAGGATATGTGGGGAGCTTTGCAGGATCCGTAGGGTGCTCTGCCTCCTGCAACGCCCACCACAGATCCTGCACAGCCCCTCTGATATCTGGCAGACATCAGGGTCTCATGGGGGCTTTGCAGGATCTGTGTGGGCTCTGCAGCCCCCATGGTGGGCAGAGCCCATTACAAATCCTGCACAGCCCCCATGAGACCCTGCAGACTGCAGAAGTATATGACGCATTCAGGTTTAGTCCCCAAGTGCAGAACTTTACATTTATCAACATTAAACCTCATTTGCCAAATAGATGCCCAAATCACAAAATGTACTTTACTTCCCCTGGCCCTTTCTTCTCAATTAATAACAGACTATACCAACATTGTCTGTATATATCTGCAGGCCACATTACTACTATTGTAGTAACAACACAATGAAGTACAGTAAGGATAGCTGGTAAGGAAAAATGTGAGGTACATTTCACCAAGCTATGATGATTGTTGTGTCCATATATTTACCATTGAGAATAAAGATTGTTATGGCAAAACACATACTGTATCTTACTGAAATGTGTCTGTGGCTACAAGACTAAGGGGGTGATTTACTAACCTAAACACACGCACGCACCAGGTGCGTGTGCATTTTTACACAGCAAAACGTATTTATCAACCTAACACGAGCAACGTGTCACATTTTCACGCTGTTATGCCGCGTCTTTATGTATTTACGTACGTGCGCGTCATGTAGCATGCGCCATCGGCTACATGCCGCTCTAATAGCGGCATGCAAGTCTCTAAAAGCATATTTCCACTAATGCCATATATGGAAAAATCATGCACATGATGCATATATAATGCTGCTTCACAGTTTAGACAAAAATGGTTAGCTCATGCATTTACATTCCTGCATTCATCAACGCAAGCAACACAACGTAGAGCTAATTTACACAACATCACCTTGCAATTCATGCAGGGCTTTGCACAACACACCTGCTGGGTGTGTACACACTACAAAGGTGTCTAGATTCCACCAATAGATCATGCTGGGAGGGAACACACTACAGAGGTGTATACTTGTTCGTGGCGTGTTTATAAGGTTAGTAAATCAACCCCTAAGTGTCATTTTAGATAAATAAATTTAGAAATTTAGGGACTCTATTTCAGAAAAGTCTATAAACATACTACCTTTATAGATCCCTTTTTAATCGGTTTGACCACTGAAAGCAGATTTAGGATTAGTAGCCACGTGTTATTGCATTTACAAACAATAAATGGGTCAATTTCCGATGTAGGATGGTAGAGGCATGACTTCCACGGGCCTTTATTATTAGTAAATGGACAACAACCCTGTAATTGCCTTCTTTTTTTTATATATATATATATAAGTGAGACATCACATTTTAAAAGACTATATTTGGTTTTAGTTCATTATTAATGGGTAGATGATAATGGAAAGCTAGAAAACGAACCGCTAGTGAATCCAAGCGGATACAATTCATATACACTTCCTGTAAATCATTCCATTACAAACATGATATCCCTGATCGCTAATCTCATTGACTAAATGACAAAGGTCACACAAAAAAAAGAAAAAAAAGATACAAGCAGAACACTGCATGTCACTATCACTTTTTTTGTATACAAAGCACTTCCTTTACCAAGATGGAATGAAAACAAAAATACAGTTATCAAGGCAATATATTAATATCCATAGTTGAACATGCAACTGCTAGTGAGGCATCATTTATAAAAGGTAGCAATAAAATTAGGGGGGTAACTGATGTATACAACAGTCAAGCAACTCTAAACTATACCTAGAAAGTAATGTTCTGCAGTAGTAGATACTGATTTAGAGTTATATAAACCACCAATTAACTTCTAATACCCTTATAAGAAACCATTTATATAAATTCTACATTACGTTTTACACTGTACCACAATTATATTATCTTTTGATCTTACCATCTGCACAATTCTGATTAAAGTTTTAAATGTTACTTGTAACCATGATAAAAGAGAATTTGGTTAAGATCCTAAAATGCATTAGCTATCCATGTTACTCTCATGGCAAATTAAAATAATCTGAACTTTTAATCATACATTCAATGCTCTCTTCACTCTGCTAGACTTACTGCTGGCAAATCAGACCATTGGGCCCTCTGGACCCATTGAATGTTTGAGAGCAGCCACTTTTTTCAAATAGGACAAGCTGTACATTTAAAAACTCTGATTCAGTGCTTCACCAACATATGTTAATGTAAGCAGAACATTTAGGAACCTCTAAATTATACCTATTAAACAGGGTGCTGCAGTGGTGGGTACGGATTTAAAATTGCCATGTTCTAAGTCTGGGGATTACTTCTAAAACTGAAGTTTGAAAGCCAGAAGGCCCTACAATGACTTTGAAACAATGACCCCCTCCACTTGCACTCCATATAGAGATCTCAAACATTTCCAGGGACATTTCAGAACTTGAGATATAATATCAGTAGTTGTGGGAAAGTAAATGTAAAATAATCAGAAGTTTGATCAAGTTACAGCACTTCCACGTTTACATTTCTTAATGTGACTTACAGTTGCTCTATGTGAAGAAACTTCTGGTTTTGATTTAATGACCCTTTAAATGGGGAAGTAGAAGTATGAACACTAAAGTATAAAACCGACTATCTTAATTCTTCCGCGTCTTTGAAATTTCAGATAAGATTTATTAGATACGACTTGAATATCTGCTACACATATGGACATCAAGGCTTCTATAGAAAGACCAAACAATATCCTGGCACACACAAAAAGTAATTTTGTATATATTAATGGGGGTTTCCTAACTTACTATAAATAAATAAATCAGGGTCTTACATTTCAGACAATATTACACACAGTTTTATCCATATTGCATATGTATTCGATTTTTGGTTGATAACCCATGCATAATGCCATATCAAACATGTGCTATTAATTGAAAACAGTGAATACAAATACAGTGCAGCTTTTTTTCCCCATAAAAGCTACCATTTATAAATTACAGAGGAGATTTCCTCCAGATATAATACAACTTTGTAAATGGTAAGCAGCTTTTACAGAAAGGGTATGAGCACATCAATACCTTACAGCATATGCTGCAAATAGTAGCAAAATACACAAATTACAACAAAATTACCTTTCCTTCATTTACACCTGTAAAAGGTTCTTTGTCTGTGCAAAAAAAAAAATCTTAATATCTGGCATTATAATTTAATTTCAAACAGACCAGGCCAAATACTTCAGGGGGGAGTGGAATGTGCAAACACGATGTTGCTGCTAAGGATTTTCTTTTTTCTTTCCCAAGTGCTTAACATGCTTGGAACAGTAAAGCATGCTTGTTTCACAGCACACTTGAAGGATTGCTGCACTTACTGCAAGGTGCTGTAACCCTTTATTTAGATTGTGGCAACAGAGTAAAAGCTCTCAGATGCTTTGTACTGCTCTCAGTGTAAATATGTAAGAGCTTTTATAGTGCTCAGAAAAATGTAGGTTGTGGATGGCCAGCCATGCACGTAGGACATACTTTGGCTGATGTGCAGACAGACTTGGAGGCGTTTGATTGTGATTTGTTAAAGCATGCCTGTTTATCTCTACTGCAGCAGGAGGATGAACAAGAAACCATCACGCACCTCTCTAGCTGTTTGTTTTGTGAAGTAATACATTCTCAAAGTCAGATTTTACAATCTGTTTCTAACAGCTTAGAAACACCTGTTTGTTTACATTAGAAGGCAGATTACTATAGCTACAGAGATGAATGGGGACTTTTTGAAAGTGCTTTTGCTGATGCTCAATTTAATGTGCATAGTCTGGGCGCATGTTCAATTTAACAATGCCATCTATTACAGGAATTACCGATTATTTGACTTCAACACCAATAGGATTGCCAAGGGGAACCCAGGTAGTTATGGCACGAAGACATTTTCTCACAAGTATCTCAGTAATATTAGGTTTCACCAAGATTTGAAAAATGTTTACATGATTTTACCAATATCTAATTTCTTTATTGGTATGGGAACATAATATAATACCAGTCCTCTGTTTTTGTATCAGTAAAACAGATGGTAGAATCCTTTCCCAACAATCAGTTTTGAAGTGTTTCCTGTTGGCATTGAGATGGTGTAGCAATCATCAGCTCAGTCAGGAATTTTAGCACCGTTTTCAACACACACAAAAATTAAACACTGTTACTCCCAATCATTACTTGAGTATCCTGTCCCTTTAGTCCAAAACTAAGCAAGCTGTAGGCCACCACAGATGATAGAGCTGCTGATAGATTTAAAAATAAAATACCTACACTCTTCACTCTCCACCGCTGCATAGTTGCCTTTTTCCTTGAAGCTAATATTGCCCAGGTGTAGAACTCCAGCTACAATCTGCAGCACCATAGCTTGCTCTTCTGCAAATATACCAATCACATTCATGGCATGCTAAGAAGTAAAGAACAGAGAATTGATTTAGTCTCCAAGTAACCATTACAGAAATATTTTTGGATACTGAATTTATCTGCATTTCCTACGATGGAAAATAAACCATGATGCATGGGTATGTATATCTACGTATTGCACTGTCTTACAAGAAGGCGGTAAACTATCCTCCTGATATTTTATCAATGACAGCATTGACATACTTCTATAGTGTACAAACTGGGCCTTGTGCAGGAACCTTTGATCAGTCATTTTTAGCTGTTAAAGCTACAGGCAACAATTAAAATCAATGAATGGATAAATAAGAAAACACTGCAAATTGTAGAAAGTTTATAAATCTTTACAATGAAAGATCATAAACGGATATATTGGTATCATTTACAAAGATACAGCCATTCAAAAATAATAGTATGCAAAAAAATACCCCTTCAAAAACGTTTCTTCATATTTATATGTAAAAAAAAAAAAAGTTTGGAATCCTCATTTCACAATCAAAAGCCACTTGGTCACAGATATCTAGTCATTAGCACAAATTATAATTGCTCTTAAACCATGTGAATAATAAATACATTAAAAGGCTGCTGAAAATGCCTTCAGTACACAGACAATACACATATATGAAGTACCATAGTTTCCTGAAAGTCTCTCTTGTCATTGATGTCATCCACTTTGTAAGATCCAGACTGGCTTAGATAACAGTAGTAATCTAGGGTTGTGATGCCAAGGTCATTCTTTTGCTCTTTAGAGGCACCTTCAATCAACTGGCAAAAAACAGAAAAATACATCAAAGAGAAAACAATTTCACAAATGCTCATTCACAATGCAAAAATGTGCCAGCTGCGGCAAGGGTCCAGCGGATTCCTGTGTGTGGATGCACATTTCTGTTGTGTGAATGAGGCCGAATAGCATTGTACAGCACGAAAGGACAAAATCCAGATGTTAACAGTTTATCAGCACTCATTCACACTATGTGAAACAGCATGGAGTTTAGACACTTTGTGCTGCATTACATTATTCTAAGAGCTGTATAGACTTGAATTTTCAAAACACAGGTCAACACACGCAAAATGTAGTATATAGTGATTTTACCAATGCACTGCAAGGCAGCCTTGTGTCATCAGGTCTTATTGAAAACAAAGGACCTCCACTTGTTCATACATTTTGCCTTCGTGGAAAATGTAGAAAAATGCATGACAATGTATCCAGTGTTAAAAAGCCCTTACTCTTACTCCTTAAAAGAGAACTATGGGGTAACCTGGGGTAAGGGAATCCCTGCGGGGAGTGGTGACCGACAGTCTACGCTCTCTGCATGGAGATAATTGAAAAGTGAGCGAGCGACGATATGTGTTCGTTCACTTCCCAATCTATAGAGCTGGCGTGCGACAGTTTCATTGTCACATGTCGGCTCTAACTATGAGGTTGAGTGGAAATCACTCACATCATAGTTCTCCTTTAAGGCTGGGTACACACCAAGACGACAGCGTTTTTGCTGCAAGTTTTTGTGCGCTTTTTGCACGTTTTCACGTGCGTTTTATGCACATAATTTCAGTCGTGTGTTTTTGTGAGGAGATTGAAGCTCATTGATGTTAATGAGCAAACGTGCATAAAACGTGTGCAAAAAACCACAGAAAACGTGCGTTTTTAAGCGTTTCCTATTCAGTCTATGGAGCTAGAACAAGCTGTAATATGCCAAAAAAAAAAGCTCATGTATTTTTTTCCCAGCGACAGGCAGTTTGCTTATTGTGACAAAATGCTCAGACGCGAACAGGGCAATAGAAATATAGGATTTTTTTAGTGTAGTAAAAGCGCTACAAAACGCTCAGTGTGAACCAGGCCTAAAACAAATGCTAAAGATTGGCTATGGTTAGTAAAATAATCTGACCTAAAACGTATGTCTATGCAAAATAGAACAAACAAATGCAATACACCTCTGCAATACACACACACAGACACACACATATTTTTCTTTATGTACAAAACACTGAGGATCTGCCAGAAATCTGGTGAGCTACTAACTTTCTGTAGTGAACTGACAAGATTTCCTCTGCTACACTGAATCCCAAGCTATGTAGTTAGCCCTGCCTTACTTCTCCCCTCCTGGACTACAGAACACCGCTCCTCTTCTCCACAGCATAGGTGAGAGGTTCTCTTTAGTTCAACAGAAGAGAACTTGTCAAGGATTAGAAAACTGTTGGGTTTTCCCTGCAACAGAGTCACTGTGCTGTCAGCTTAAACAGGAATTTAGGAGCTCTAAGGATTTTTGCAGGATTAACGGGTATGTTTCTGTACTTGCAGTGTTGCAAGGCAAAACATGGGGAAATTTGCAAGTACTGCAGTTTTTAATTTTTTTTTCATTCTACCCAGACACACACACACACACACACACACACACACAAAAGCCATACGGATACTGGTTGTGTTGTCAAGTCCCCTGCAATGATGTTGAGACTAGCTAACTGGAAAGAAGAGACCCTATTTCACATCAACTTAAAAGCTGCTCATATGTTAATTTAATTTCCATATACTGTAGCTCGACTCCAAGAACCTCTGAGCTCAGTCCAACAGGTGCGTAGTAATACATAGTGTAAAATAAAAAGTAATCAAGCAGCTGCATTGAACATTTGAATACAATGTAAAAAGTTGAGCAGTGCAATTATAATAAAAAGTCCAAAACAGCGATACATAAAATCCATGAAGTGCAGCAAATAATATAAAAGTGTGCTGACTAATAGATTCCACATGCTGATTCTACCCCCTGTACCTCTCGTGGCATTTCCAGCCCCCTGACAAAAAGCTCACTTCACAAAAGCATAACACATGAGGTATTTTCATTACTGTGCATTACTTGCTCATGTTTATAATGGAAAATTGATTTTTCAGTCCTCTACCTTTAGCACATGGAGCAGATTAATTTACCACACATATGTTAGGCAAATCACAAAGATAAAACCAGGATGAGGATCTTTTGATTAGCCATGCGACTATAAATGTCAAAGCTCATTATACTGTCACTTTTTTTTTTTAAAAAGGGATCCTTATCCTGCGGTGTTAGTGGTGTATTTGCTGCAGGTGGTATTTGTAATCTATTTTGACAATAAACATTATTTCACATAGATTAATGCATGCCTTAGCCTAGGACTGGACAAATTTCAGGAGCCAGGTGTCATGATCAGGGAACTGGGGCATTAGGGATAGTGAGTTTTGTGGAGCTCTCCAGAACAGGGAACAGGCTAGGAGCACAGGTCTTGGGGAGTAAAAGGGTACCGGTATTCTAAACACAGGGGACCGGGAACAGAGTGACTGCACAATAAACGTGGGTGTGCCAGAGGCACAGAGTCTAAAGAGAGCCTGGTCTTCTCCAGAGCCTCTGATGGTGAGGATGTTGAGGATGTTGTGCGGCAGGGTAGCTCCCAGGTTGAGGTCCTCCAACACCCCCATGCAGACACAGCTGACAGAAGTGCAATGGGAAACGCAGGGGTCCAGGACAGTACAGCACTAGGACACAGGACTAGTGGCAAGTAGGACAAGAGACAGTGCCCAAGAGATGCAGGAAAGCTGCATCGGGTCAAAAATGAAAGACTTAGTGAAGGACACGCTGGGAAATGGAATGCCGGGAAAGTGCATATTACAGGAATTGAGAATGCACTGGGGAGTGCATGCAGGAGACATCCATACGCAGAGTCAAGCTACACAGACTGTTACAAGTAATGTGCTACACTGAGATACAGGGCACAAGGAATGAGCGTAACAAAGGAACATGCAATATACAAAAGTTACATCGCTGAAAAGCAGAAGCACACTGTGTGTACAGAGAAGTAAACTGAAGAAATACACGAGGAGGGCCCAAGGAAGGCAGGAGATGACTTCCAGGGAGTGAGGATAGGCAAACAGGGAGATACCCACAAAGAAGGCACAGTGCAAGACACAGGGAAGGTACTCGCAAGGACAATGCAGAAACAGGGGCAAAGGGTAGGAACTACTACAACAAGGAGTACAGCACAGGGGACTCAGAGAGAGCAGTGCAAATAGGGAAAGCAGACACACGAGTGAAGAAAGGGCTCACACAAGCGGATAGCAATCAGTGGACAAACAAGTATGGCCACTCACACCTCACATGTGAACGCACAGCAATACCACAGGGAATAACAAGGGTCTGGGAGTAAGCAGGGACATAGGGAACAGCAAGGAGGGAAAAAGCCAAGCAGGGAATCCACAGGGATAAGCAAGGAATCCAAGGGAACAAGGAATTATGACATATCTCCATAAACTGCAAGGAAAACCCCTAAAGAACACAGGCTTGAACCCTGAGCAACAAGTGAGCTGAACCTACAAAAGGAAGGGAGCGAGAAGTTTGGCTGCAGGCCTGTGACAGCCAGGCACCTAGGACAGAAGTGAAAATCTGACATGGAAACTAGACAAGAGGGAAAATCTGCCACGGATACCAGGACAGTGTGACACCAGGTAGCCAATGCGCCTTAAAAATTATAGCTGCCGCCTAATTTCTGAGGTTTTCTTTAGTTGACAACAGTGGAGCTGGTTCCTAAAAAAATCCTGCTGGCTCCTGGATTAGACAAGTTTGCTCCTGAATTCTATATTAATTTGTCCACCCCTGCCTTAGCCATCCTTAAAATACAGGTAGCTTTAGGCAGGTGGTACCTGTGAGTTACCATTAGGTTTTTATTAGACTAGAGGAGGGAAAAGAGCTGCTTAAAGTGACTCTTAACTCAGGAGTAAAGTCTTAAAAATGCATTCAATACCTTAACCATTAACAAAAAAATCTTTTTTGTGTATCACTCAGCTGTAGATCCTCAAATCATCTCTGAATTGGTGCTGATGCTGTCCTTCCTTTAAGAGGGTGGCTACTTTTGTTCCCCATGGTCTCTGTATGTGTTGTAGAGTAGCCACCACTTCAAGCTCACTCCCGTGATAGAATATAATCTCAATATAAATTAGTAAACTAAACATGAGATTGTAGTCCATTACAGGAGTGAGTTGTGAGCGGTGGCTACTTTACAACACACACACACACAGTGACCATGGGGAACAAAAGTAGCCACCCTCCAGAAGGAAGGACAGTGTCAGCACCAATTCATAGATGATTTCAGGATCTACAGCCGAGTGATACACAAATAAGGTACACGTTTGTTAATAGTAAGGTACTTGAATGTATTCTTAAGATTTAACTCCTAAGTTTAGTGTCAAAATAGTGATAAAATAACTGTTTGAGATAAAACAGCGATTTCATGACAAAATAAGGCTTTCAAAAGTCAAATGTCCCTTTCATGTGGAAAAATAATCCCCTACCTAAGCAAAATGTAGGCTGGTATATCAAACATTTTTATAAGAAAATATGATATAAAACGTTAAAAAATATTAACTCATCTGTAATATTAAACTGAGCCAAAAGTTGCAAATAACAAAAAGCATTGAACTATATTTGGGAAGTCACCACACTAATCTCTTCTATCAAATGCAGCTGCTGGAGGGGTGTGCCTGGTTTTCTTCTTCTAAGCAAGTGCAATTTTATCCCGCTTTTCATTTGGGTAAAACGTTTACCTCATATGGGGCGCTCTTCTTCCTTCCTGCTTTTCTTTTCAGTCTTTATATATGTCTACTGGGCACCAATATATCCCATGAGGCCAATTTGTGAATATCTTCCAGATATGCCAGGCACTGTTGTATCCTGTGAGGATTTTTTTTTAAATGTGCATTTGACCTTTTATTAATAGGAGGCCCACATGGTGGTAGAAATGGCATGTGAATACTGAAAGTCAGCACACAGATACACATTATTTTCAGCACTTTTATACACAGTACAGCGATTCACTTTTTGGTCTACCATTTTCTTTTCTATACAGTACTATGGAAGTTGGCGCTATTCATTCATAATTTAAGTAATTAGTTCATATTCGGTTTCCATATGTGGGATGATAAATTCCTGCTTACGTTTTAATATCTAGTACTCAAACAGTTATGCTCTCAGGAAAACAAGCGGATTAGATAACCAAGACATACTTGTCATATGTAGAAGTTGTTGATCTAACAGTAGAATAATTAGTTTGCATTGTTTCACTGTACCTTCTGCCAAGCACTAGCTGCTGAAAGACTGGAGCAACAGTAACATCTGCTGACCTGTGAGTATGCTGAAAACATTTAATAATGTTTAGATGACATTAACACCCAGACATTCCTACTGACCAAAGTAGAAGCCTCAGATGTAGAGGCCTCAAAGTCAATAATCTCTTGGAACAAATAGATGTTCTAATCCAACTGGGGCAAATTCAAATGAAAAAACTAAACTGTCTGGGAGCATGCCAGAACTTTTGGCAGATACACATTATATAACGTTTGTTAAAACGGAAAGCTTAACACTTAAATCTTATGTGGCTTTAAGCTGCAGTACTGTGGAATACATGTGCACCTTTTAAAGATAAGATAATAGTAATACCTGATAGAAAATGTGAAAGCTTCTCTCGCCTGGATTTCTCATCACCACCCGAGATTTTTCCAGTAAAAAGTTTGAGATTTTTCCTCCATCTGGTTCTCCCCCCAGGCTGAACTGAATCTCAAAATACTTTCCCTATTCAACATGAAAACGTGGAACAATCATGTTATACTAGATTCTTTTAACAATCCCCTAAACATATACAGGACACAAATCCATTTCCAAGCTGTAATTACAATAACTATCAAACTTCTTCCAGAATGATCTGACACTGCAATATAGTAAATAGAGATGTGTATATAACGATGTTTGTATCAGTGTAAGTCTGACTTAAAGGGAAACTTTTTGGGGGTCAATTTTATTGAAAAAATTATATTTCAGTTAATGTTCATATGTTTTTAAACTGATGCTTTCATGTTCTATATACTGTAATTACCACACAATCTTTGTTTTATAAATTTCATTTATACAAGGTGAATATTTGACACAGACTTCCTAGAGCATTTTGGGTTTTCTAAACAGAGAAAGCAGCAGTAGTTATTTCCTTTTAGACACCCAGGGGTTGATTAACTGAAGGCAAATAGGCTGTTCATTTTTCAAAGAAAATTTGCACTTTGTAGGGGAAGTTTCATCTTACCTATGTTAATGAAATTACTCTCTGCTGACTTTCTCTTCCTCACCCAATCATGTCCAAGCAGAAATACAATTTTTTTTTTTCCTTGCACGATTGGGTATTTGAAAAGTGAAATTTTACCATATTCACAAAGCTGAGGGAAACTTTCCCTACAATTTGCAAATGACATTGTAAAGTGAACTGCTTATCTGCCTTCAGTTTATCAACCCCTCAGTCTCTAATTAATAGCTCATATGGCACACTACAGAAGGTTTGCATGAGTGTCCCCTCATACTTTTGCGTGCACATTGTTATCACATGCTAACGCGGAGTACATGCAGTAATACAATGTACTGTGTACACACTTAATCATTCATTTTCAATGCCACACTCATGCACATACACGGAGAAAAAAAAAACAGGCACACCTGTCTTTTCTTACTCATTTTTTAAAGAACACATGCGTTGTCTTACAGTGTGTTGTAAAAAAATGAAATGTGACAGCTAAATATTTTGGCCCGTTGACATCTTAAGGACCCAATGAAAAGTAATGGACGTTTTCAAAGCAATGTTGGTTGACGTGCCAAAAACATGCACATTAGCGTTGGGCACTTAAAGGTTTATTTTTTATTTTTTACAGGTATTACTATCTATTCATATGCATAAGAAAAGCTCTGTTCCCATTTAGTCCATCAATTATTTTTACTATTTTTATTATCGATATAAAATTCTTGTCTCAGTAGACAAAATACAGCTACATAATTTTCATAACAAAATATTATTTAAAAAAAGACTGAGGCTTACAAATCGGCTGGAGTTGTTGTTCCTTACTGTCTTTGCGTTACCAAAGGCCTCCAATAGAGGGTTTGACTGCAGTATTATATCCTTGACATGCTACAAAAAAAAAGAACATGTACAACCATTATCATACTTACACAGCGACATTAGGTATGTACCAACTCAAACAAACATAGAATTTATTTTACATGCACAAGGACATGGTATCCTGCCCATATACATACATGTGTGTCCACTACATCTATGCAAGTCAATTGCACAGACAAGGGTTACTGTCTGTGGACAAGCTGCAGTAGTGGAATACAAAGTAATGCTGGAATATAAATGGACACTAGAAGCTAGTGAGTAAAGGTTAGGTTATGTTAAATTTCTTTAAAGTAACATACATTCTAAGGATTAAATGGTGTTATATTATTACTACTACACTAACCCACTAGAAACAGAGGAGTAAGGATATAACTAAGCACCAAGGAACAAGCAAACAAAGCTTTGTGGCCATCTAGGATCAGGAAGTTACAGTCTGTTGATTTGACTAACAGAGAGTGAAGTTTTGGTAGTCTTACCAACTTGGCACTGAAATAAAAAAAAAAAATGTGCAGAGGGTAGGGGTCAGGCTCTTACTTTATATTGTAACATGGGTAATATTCTTACACATTGCATCTACTTTAAAATGGCAAGTAATATAGGACACTGAAAGGGTTATGAGAAATTGAATTAGAATACTTGTGGCATTGCCCTCAATTATCAGAAAAGAACAGTTTCTTCACCTGTACTTTAGGACCACCTCCTGACACTTTCGAGATGTACCCCATTATATATTTGGCTGCTACGGTCTTCCCAGCTCCACTTTCACCACTAAGAAAGAATATAAAAGAAAATCATAATATATTACCGACTGATCTGGAAACTGCAATCATTCTTAACGTCTACTCTATACTTCCCATTTGAAAAAAAAAAAAAAAAATCCTATTTGGAAACTTAAGTTAATCCCAGCATTTCTCAATTGGTTCGGAGTTCAAAAGAAAACCACGTATTTATATTTTATTCATTTTCTAATGAAAACAGAAAAAAATACCAACATGGCCTACCTTGAAATCCTATTTCACAAGTAGGTCCATCTTCAAAGTACCCACATGTTCTTCTGGCAAATTCATTCCATTCAATTTACCTCTCAAATTGCATAGAAATGCTCTACAATTTAAGGTTAATAGCCATTGATAGAGGCATGACACTGCTGGTTGAATACATATAATTATTTTGCCCTACTTATCAATCCTCTTCTGTTTACTAGATAAAAGGTCTTCTTGTGGCAATCATAGCAACCAGAGCTTTTGTTCCATGTGAATACCCATGTGGGCTTCGACTTCAAAGCCATCCAGGTGTCTTAATTTCACTTATAAATAGAAGCAGCCTGAGTTCTGCACTGGTAATCACAACATCACTGCGGTTGAACCTGTGCTAAAAACAGATCACTACAATCTTGCTGAGATTTGGGCTTCTTATAAGCATTACAGACAAAAACAGTGCCAGGATGTGACACTATCATTTGGTTCCAATGATCATGCCATGAATCATTTAGCTGACCTCAACATGCGGGACACCAAACGTTTGAATAGGAAGTGCTTCAAAGTTTGTGGCACTCACACATATTAGCAATGCTAGGAAAATAGAATTGCTGAAAGCTCTGTGGATGGAGAAAAATGAAGAAAAACATATTCACATCCTGGCCACCGAGGATTCATTTTAAAGGCCAAGAAAAACATCTATTTTATAAAGAAAAAAAACTGTGGGTAAGGGGGGTTAGCACAGCTATCCTTTACAAAAGGTACAGTTATACTTTACACAGCATTATTAGCTTGTTTTAACAAAAGTTCATGAGATTTGCCTGTTGGAGCTTAGTTGGTTAAACCTTTGTATTGCGTTTCTGGTTTCTGAACTCTAGTCCTCAACAGTGCATGCTTTTCAGACTTCCAGATAGAAGCAACTCTGTGTAAACCAGTAGCAGACCAAAAGAAGCACAGACTTTATTTCCTCAGTGACTCTGTAGAATCCTGGAAAATGTCTATTGTAGGTGGTCACTATGGACTGGAGTTGAGGAACACAGTTCTACTTTGTGTTCAAGTGTTATTCTTTAACCCCTTCATGACTGAGCTTGTTTTTAGTTTCTGTTCGTAAATGACTGACACACTTAATTACAGAATGATTCATATATTGGTACTAGAGTGAGCATAAATAGATGCAGCTGTACCCATGTAGACCCTTAAAGTATATGTAAAGACAAAACTTTTTTAGTAGTCTTTTCAGAAGTAGAGACAAGGATCACTAGCACTCAGCAATATCTTTCAATATGTCAATTTAATTGGAAAAAGCGTCACATTAACAAATGCTAAAGTTTCGGGGCCACACAGGGCCCCTTCCTCAGGGCGAAAAAGATGTGACCAGGTTATCTTGACGCTTTGTCCAATTAAATGGACATAATGAAAGATATTGCTGAGTGCTGGTGATCCTTGTCTCTACTCTGTACTCGGTATCTGCACGGCGTCATTCGTGGTCATCACAGAGAGCAACATTTTTGCATAGGCCGGGAATGCTGTGAGGGGTGCGGAGGGTTCTTCTATCTATCTATCTACACTTTAGATTTGAGAAGGGTTATGCCCCACTCCAGACAAAAAAACACTCACAAACGCTGTAATTTGATTAGCACTTCAGGATCTGATATGTATAGTGGAGACCTGGAAGAGGTGTACAATAGACACCAGTTCAGGTAGTGTGTCTCCACCATCCCCTCCTCCTCCTCACTCTGCTGTCCCTTGTACAAAGTACAAAACAATGATGATGTTTGTGCAGCGCCTTGTGAATGGCACAGCAGAGTGAGGTGAGAGACTACAACACTGGAAGTGGTGTTCCGATGCAGTGGGAAGCAGGAATTGTATAAACAGCTGTATATACTAGGAGCTCTCAGGGGAGTGTAGAGAGTTCCTAAAGTACATAATTGACAGGTTTTATGTGGGAAATAAAGATTAAAACAGCTGTGCCTGGAACTGGGATTTACAACCACTGTTACGTTATTTTTTTAATGCTTATATTATGCTAGGCGGATTTTCTTCCACTTCCTGTCCTGTAGATGCAACAGGAAATAAGAGGCAATGTCTCCAAAGTGAACAAAAATTCCTTCTTGGATAGTTGTCACAGGAAAAGGGGTTCTAATTTGAGGATTTTTCCTCATCTCTTGCACGGATGAGAACTAAATTTTTTTGGATTTAACATCACTTTCTGACAATGATCACCAAGAAAAATAGAGGGGGTACATTACACGTGTACATACACAACAACCTGCAGCAATATGCTTACTCTATGAGGAATCAAGAGCTCATTAACTGAATTTTTTTTAACCTGAACAAGTTTCCATTTGATGAAAGATCCTGTTTATATATTTGATGGGCCCTATAGAGTCCAATTTCTGTTGTAAAATTGTTAATGCTGCAGGTATTACATGGAGACATGTATTGCCTATAGTTATAGACACATCAATACCTTAAATACGGGAAACGACTAAACCCCTATTGCTCACAATACAAACAACATTGTTCATAATTAAAGACAATATATTGCAAGTTTAGTCTAAATTCAATCATTTCCCATTAGGATGCAACTTTACATAATATAAATTGCAAACGCAAGTGCAATTACCTATTACAATAAACTTTTAGCTTTTCATAGCTTACAGGTCAGTGAAAACAAATTTGTGATGGATTGCTTTGAACTTCTATACATGAAGATTCTTAGCGCTACAGTTCTAACATCAATTGTTAATCCCTACTCAAAATAGTAGTCGATAGACTAACAATGGAAGACTGCAGAATTAGCACACCGGAAGCCATACACCATACCTTATAATGACACATTGGTTTTCTCTGTCGATCATCATGTTTCTGTACATATTGTCAGCCAATGCATAGATATGTGGAGGATTCTCATATTGAGCCTAGAACAAAATAATAAAGTGATTTCTTTATATTCTTTATCAGTAGTTTTCATATACAACAGTTATCAACGGTGTACAGTGAAAAGGGAAAAAAAAGAAGAAATTCTCCACTACAGAATTTTGTAATTGGGTTTTGGAGGGTAATAAACTCAATATAGTAGGAGACATTAGAAAACCAAATAAAATTTACAATGTGAAAGTACCATTGAAGAAAACCCATGGGGAGTTTTGCCTGGTGATTAGAGGCATGAGGAGTTATAGAGGTACAGTTGTTTCCCACTGCATAAGGGGATGTCTCATCACTGTGTTCTTCTAGAGCTTACATACGTTTTAATAGGAGTAAGTGGCTGGTTGACTATGGAGGTTTTTGCAGATGTATACTCTCTTTTGTCCTTGCACAAGACTAAGACTAAGGGGTTGGGGCACACAGAAAGATAAGATAGAGAGTAGTCAGTGGTAGAGGAGAAAGAGAAATTGGGGTTTCATGAGGGGTCATAGCCATTGCACAAGTAAAATAAAAAAAAGGATTTTGCATACTCACACATTACGTAAAAAATGGTTTCATCATAAACATAGGTTCCCCCATATTGTCCTTGATACGCTGCCAGAAAATATACAGAAATACAAAAAGTAACAAATTTATACATGTCCAAATTAGTCCTTGGGAAATAGGCGATAGTCCCAGATTGTGGTCTTTCTGGCTGACTTGCGTATCAGGTATTGATCCCAAGGGATTTCTGGACATTTTTTGGTGGCGTATCAAGGACAGTATGGGGGAACCTATGCTTTTGATGAAATAATGTATCTAATTTATGTAGGAGCATGCAAAATAAATGTTTTTTTATTTTACTTGTGCAATGGCTATGACACCTCATTAAACCCTAATTTTCTCTTGGTATCCATGCATTCTAAAGGGGGAGAGGTGCCTGCAGATTGCGTATAATTGAGGCAATTTAACCTGTTGCTATCAGTGGTAGAGGAGAATAAGGAAGGACCACCTGCTGTCTCTTCCTTAGCATTATATGGTCGCTGTGTCGCAATCTGTATTTATGGTTGAGAATACCAAGGGGGTCCTGGTGTTTCCACGTAAAGACTGGGATGCCAAAAGAACAGTCAGGTGTCCTGAAGAATGTGAATATCAGCGATTTTAACCAAAATCTAGTTATAGAGAAAATATCTCTGAGAAAAACTAAATGTTTTTTTAAAGAAAGTTTCTACATTCAATAAAAAAATTAAGACACAAAAGAAATGGCATTAAAACTATTATCTAGCTGAATAATTGCAAGCAATACTGAAAATGTGGAATTGTTTTTCTTTATCGAGTGGTCTTTGGCCAGCTTTCATCTTTGGGACATTTACCTTCTGTCTTTCATGATGATAGATAGCACCAAGACAGAAACTGAAGATAAACATCTGACAGGAGACAAAAGCAGTGAAAACCTGACCATGCCACCAAAACTAATTAATAACAGAGAAAACAAAAGTTAAAGTTCCACTTCAGCAGAAAAAAAACAAAAACGGTTTTAAAAGCCTTCGGTGTCAATGGAAAAAAGCCCGAAGTGGTAGCCGTTGTAGAGGGGCCAGTCGATGGATTGAATGCATACTTGTGGGAACAGTAATGTATTAGGAAGAACTGGACAAAAGTAGTATTCTTAATAAAGCAGTATTTATTAAAACGCCAATGACACATTTTTAATCTGCCATTTCCTTACATATAGTGTAAAAAAGGCTTAAAATTTCAAGTCTAGACCTACTAGCCAGGCAAAAACCTTACTCTCCACCAGTTGTCCCACCAAACCTTGCCCAGGCCTGCCTCCAACCCCACCCCAGGCCCATCTGCAGCAGCCCTCACTATCACACCCAGATAGTCAGGCATGCGCTGCAGTGAGTGGTAACGTGCTGCATTGTGATAAAATGAATACCTGCATAATTTTATTGCAACAGACACAATGAAGTGTTGGTGTCAACAGTCCCAATTCAAAACAATGTTTTATATATAGAAAGCACACGTTTGGAATGACAAAGGAAGTGTGTAATACTGATTAGAAATACTGGAAGATAAGTTTGGGGACACCTTCACATATTCTTAGGAGGTCCACACAATGAATAAACATTAATTAGGTAACTAAAAAGGTAGTAAGGAAGAATAGGGATCTGGAACAATTACTTACTGCTCTTCTAATGCAATCAGTGGTGAGAGTTTGTGTGGGCATGCTGGCATCACCCTAGTGGTGCCTCTGCAAATCCTACCACCTTTTTTTCCCGCTGCTACCGGGTTCATCCTACCATCCCGATATCCTTTGAACGGACCTAGGACTGGACTTCCCTGTGCATCAGGAGTGACCTTTCCATTTTCTGCATGGCGACAAGACATATTTTCCACAAGTGCTGAACTTGGCACTGAATTCTTTTATGGTCACTTGCAACCCTGAGAGATGTGAATCTGACCATAAACTGTTATATTGTCTCATTCAATGCTAAACAGCATGGATGGAGGAATCTGTTATCATTTTCTTCTTGTTGACATTACGGTTCCGACAAATACGAATCTCCTGCTGGTCTATTGTATTGGTTGCTGTCACCGTCCAAACAAAAATTTTCTGACCGGCTCCTTCAATTTTCTGATTGAAGGATGCCAGATGGAAGGGTGCAGACAGGGCCACCTACTGAGCGAAATTTGCACAGTGAAAGGCCAAGTCTAAAGCATACTTCTACTTTTGCAGTCAATTTTGAGAAAACTCCACTATGCTCGTTATAAGTTACTATTCACACAGCATACCGAAAAATAATTTGTAAAAATATATTTCTTACCTTTTAGCTGTTTTTTTGGTGAAGGCCTTTGTGCAGATTTCAGGCTACTCTGAGCAGTGTGAGAGTGAAACTGTAGTGTCAGACTAAGCTTCCTCTAAGTAATACACATTTCCTCTAAGGCTTTAACCCTTTGTTAGGAGAAACAGTGTTCAAATCTAGTCTACAACTGATAATGAATTCTGTCAGCACAGTACAGACAGGGTTAATTAGATAAACTAACTAGATAAAATAACTTCGCACAACCACCTCCTTAAAAGGAGAACTATGGGGTAAGTGTTTTTCCCCATAGTTCTCTTGAGGGTCACGGGAGGACGTATACTAGCGTCCTCCCGTGACCCAAAGCTCAGTATATCGCGAGCTACAGCTCGCGGTATACTGAGACCGCCGCAGCCAGGACAGATCACGACAATGCTGTCGAGATCCGCTCAGCTGCGGGAGTGACAGCGGGCTCTGCCTATCTAGAGGCAGAGCCAGCTGTACCCTCCCCCGTCTGTTCCTCCAGTCAGCGCTGACAGTCACTGACTGACAGTCACTGCTCTCTGCAGGGAATTGATCGAGAAGTGAGCGAGCGACGGTATGTGTTCGCTCACTTCCCGATCTATTGAGCCGAAGTGTGACAGTTTCATTGTCACACGTCAAATCGAACTATGAGGGTGAGTGATTTTCACTCACCTCATAGTTCTCCTTTAACATTACATAAGAGGTGGCTAGGTAGGATTTTGAAGGAAAAATGCTGCTTACATTTTTAAGTTATGCTGTGGGAATGGAAACATAAAACAAATATAAAAAGTAGATGTTATCCCAATATGGCTGCAAAAGTGGAAATAAAACTTTAAGTCAAACCATACATTACTAAACCATGAGGGCTCTCCCACCTGTCAAGATTTCACTGCCTTGCTTTCCAGTATTACATTCCACACAATGTTGGAGTTAACATCCTTTAGCAGCCATCTCAAGATAAGGGAGGTTTATAACAAGAAAATGCTAGCATTCCTGTACAGGCTGATTAGGATGCCCAGTACATGTCCTGCCCAAAATATTCCTACTCACAATCGTTCCTTTATCTCCCATATCTTCAGTTCTAATAAGCTCCAAACATTTTACATGCACCAGCACATATTAATGACCCATTCTATATGAAGAAACTTTATGTTTACTACCATTTTAATAGCGAAGAAAAGTGGGGTATAGTTATGGCAAAAAGTCAACAAGTATTCAGCTTTTAGTGGGTACGCTGTAGTCAAAGGAAACAGGTCAGGAAAAATATAGAGGCTGCCATTGCTGTAATACAGAAAGCTACACTAAATCAGTGCCTTAAATATATAACTCCATAATATATAACCAAACCTTCTGCAGCTAGACAAACAAAAGAAAGAAATGGTATTAAGGTGTTGCTGCCTAAACAGTCAATATGATTGTGCTATAGAAGGTATTTTTTGAGTTAGAAATTATGAGTTGGCGTACAGTTTCTTCATTTCGTAGTAGGTGTTTTGTGTATATACTATTTACAATATAATTGTGCCTTCACTCCTAAATATCCTGCATTGTAACACAATATAAAATTACACTGCTGTCATAAACCCAAAAGACTGTTAAAAGGAATATCAAAACCATGATATATGAGCCACTCCCAGTGCTGCAATACTGTACAATAGAAAAAAAAAAGATGGCTGGGTATGGCCTTAACGTGCCACAAATTATATATAAATATATATATATATATACACACATACATATACATATATA
>NW_017307007.1:279188-295147 GCF_000935625.1 Nanorana parkeri
ATACCGTGTTTCCCCGAAAATAAGACAGTCTTATTTTTTTTTTGTCTCAACAAAATCACTCTAGGCCTTTTCGGGGTAGGTCTTATTTTTTAGTTGTTTTATGTATAACAATCCAAAGTTAATGCAAATACAAATGAAATAATCCAAAATGGCAAAGTTAAGAATAGGGTGATCAGTGCAATCAGGGGTGCCGTACCTTTCCAAGAGCAATTTAGTAACCAGAATGAGCGAAACGCACTTTCACTATAGATTCCTCACAGGCGGAGTGCATTTGGTATCACTCCGCCTGTGACAGGAGGCAGCGTTATAGAGGAAACATCAGCTTATGCGGCTCTGCTCCCTGTGCTGCCGCCTCACTTCCTCTAGTGCTGGCTTCATTGGCACCGATGATTCCCTCCCGCGGCTCTTCAGGTTCCCCCTTATGCCACCAACAGCCCTGGGAGGTCACAACTGGGTCTTATTTTCGGGGTAGGTCTTATATTTTAGCAATTCCCAAAAATAGTACTAGGTCTTATTTTCGGGGTAGGTCTTATTTTCAGGGATAATTGTGTATTACAGGATAGATTGTGTATTATATAGGATAAGCAGTAGGATTGTACACAGGATAGCAATAATGTTAAGTTAAACAAAATGAAATAGGTTTAAAGTTAAAATAAACATAGAAAATCCCTACCCCCGCATACAAACACACACATAGAAATGCAAACACAAATTGGGTGCTCCTATATAAGAACACAACTATTGTGCCACATGTTTGGTATTGCTTTTCACGCCTGAAGGAAAACAATCATTCACAATTATTCACAATTAACTCTAAACTGATGACCTATAGAAGATCTCACAATTTTGGGTGCTGTAGTTTTTTTGCCATTTCACAGGCACATGCAATTTTTAAGCTTGACATGCCTGTTAATTATTTACTTAGCACGTCCTCATCTTTTATGTTTTACAAAAAATTGGGTAACATGTTTATGTGCACTAGAATGAACGTGAGGGTACTTTTTTTGCTTAAAATTTGGGTATGATAAAAAGTTGCGCTAACATTATGCGACATAAGAAATTACAACTCCTACTATTTTATTTTACAGGGTCTATATATTTCTTTCAGGATTTCAGGGTTGGTTAATCTTCAGGCCTATAATATGCATTTTAACATATGTTCAAAAAATGCAAAAACAGCTTTGGCAACAAAAGGGTTAGACATGAATATCATTATTTCTGCAAAATTAAGTCAGCAATGGAAAAAAAACCACATAATACATTTAGTAAAAGATGAAGTCAAAGCATTATTTCATAAATTCCTCATTGGTAATATGCAGGGATGCACCAACATTTTAGCCAGAAAATGCCGCAAGTACCATTTTTTTGGCCAAAAATGTGGTGAATCTCTAGTTTCTCTCCACCCTGCTAGGCGTTACTCTGTGTCAGAGGGTAAACGGTCAGAACACCAAGTGCGGCAGGGAGGAGAGTGCTGTCAGCAGTGTCACAGGAAGCTGAGCTCTGCTCCCGCACCACCCTGCTCGGCCTCCTGTGACAAGCAAATCAGGATGGAGAATGGTGCCGGAAGGAGACGGCTGTCACTAGAGGCCAAGTCGGCAGTGCAGGGGAGGAGTCAGCTGTCAGCGGCGTCATAGGAGCCAAACTCTTCTCCCCTCCCACTCAGCCTCCTGTGACAGCGAGTCAGGATGGAGAGCGGTATATGCACACACACACGGCTGATCGCTGAGTGTTTGTAAATAATTAAGGACATAGTATGTTTACTGTGTCCCCAATTATGAATGAACAGGAAGTGCTCTACTTCACTTCCTGTTCATTCATGATTGTGGACATAGTAACTCATACTATCTCCAGTTTATGAATGGACAGGAACAGTCAGTATATAAGCTTTCTGTTCATTCAACAGGGGCTGCAGAAAAAGAGATTGAGGACTCTGGTGTCCTCAATCTCTTTTTCAAAAGAGAAATATCAGGGGTCTGTTTACCCCCAACAGTAAAGTAAACAAAAAATATATAAATAAATATTAAAAAAATGAATTTGAAAAAAGGTTAGTAAAAAAAAAAGAAAATACGTATTCGGCCGGACAAATTTTTAAATTCCGTTTCTGTCTTAAAATCCCATTTCGGTGCACCTCTAGTAATGGGCATAAAATAATGTATGTATGTGAAAGTAGAGTATTACTGAAGAGAATCAGATAAGGAACAGAGCATGACACAAACAGGTATCCACTGTTATAGGATACAACAGTTCTCGTGCTTAGTGACACACAGCATTGTGTGATACAGATAAAATAATTAATCTCTGTTGGCCATGACTTGCTAATGCTCATATGACCACAACTTCAAACCAAAGTGTGGCTTAACTTTTCTATTCTGAGCAAGAGAGGAAGTGCCCAGCTGGATTTCATAGGACTCATTGTTCAGACATTTTGATTCATCTTTTTCTTTTTCTGGAACTTCTCATTTCATCTCTATCAATTTCCTCTTTGTATGATAGTAAAGAATAGGATAATATATATCATTATAGACCTGGATGCTATTATTTTTATACCAAAATCTAGCAATTTGTTATAAATATGTATAATGAAGTCTTTTTGATATCTTTTTAGATATGCCATCATTTTGCTAAAAAAATATTTATATAAACCATTTAACACTGAACTTTAGGCAGCTATGTCAGAAAATAAATAAATGGTAATTTAAAAAAAACAATTGGATCCAGTTATGCATGCATTTATTTAAAAATCATTTAGGCAGAATTGACTAAGAATTGACAAGTTACTGCAGAGCTGCGGTGCCATTCCTTACAAAAAGCTTTTTACAAAACAGATCTATAGCAGTATCAGGGCTCGTGTGCCCAAGCATAACAAAATACTGAGATCTACGCAGGATTTTGCTGGCAGAAATGTTCCATCTAAAACTCATGTAATGGTTCAAAAAGTGCATCATAAAATTTTTACATCCGTAAATTTCCTCTTCTATTCCTCTGGCTCCATTTTCAATCTCGGTATGTTTGCATGTGTAAATTACACAGAAATACTGACCGCTGATGCAGAATTGACTTGATTTTACACAGCTGAGCACAATGCAGCTGAATGCATGGGCCCATAATATAAGAAAGTGCTGCGTTCCTGTCCATAAAAAAATTATACACTGTACGGATGTTAATGCAGTGTTTTTATATGCCTTTGCTCATATAATAATCAGTGTGGTTTTAGTTAGAATGAGGATGCCAGTTTAGTTATAAACACTTACATTTGATATTAGACTCATAATAAAAAAAATAAAAAAAAAAGGAAAAAAGAAAAAATATGAACAAGATACTTACAGCTCCTTGGTACATTTCAATCTCCTTTTCTCCAAAATAGGGCATTTGCTTGAACGGATTCACAGAGATCAGCACTGGGCCAATGTATGTCTATGAACAATTAAGGATGTATAATGCACAAGATTGTATATATATCCTGCTCAGTTATATGAACAAACAATTATTTCAGTTGGAATTACCACAGATTGGTTGCTATGAATTACTGCACTTTGTAAAACAGATTTTCCATTTTGTATCATACTGAATAACACCACACAGTTATGGACAAATAAAATGCAGAACAGGAATATTTAAAATAATTTTCATGCAGTTTGCACTGCAACCTACAAACTCAGCTTTACGGTAACAAATCTCCAAATGACACCGTTCCAACATGGCATCCGCTTGTCAAGATAAAGGAAACATTGGCTGGTCGTACTAGCGGAGCGTACCCTTGTTCCAAAGTACAAAAGTCCCAGAATCAAAGTCAGTCAGCAAAAAAAAAAAGGAAATGTGTTTTAACCCTTATAACTTTTTGGCTTTACATATGCTTTAGAGCCTGTCTTGATGGGCTATGAGAACTACTTCTCTCCCCGTACAAGTCTATTGGAATACAAAAGCCACTTAAGTAGGTCAAATGCTGGTCAGAAGGAAGTCAACTGCAAGTCAAATGCACTGGCCAATGAATTCTGAATGATCTGAAAAGCATCTTCAAACAAATGTTAAAAGCACGCTCATGGACACCGCCCAAAGCCTGTTGACTCTAGCCCTTAATCTGTAATCACCAGTACTACTCAGACAAGGAGAGGGAGGACAGCACTTTAAATAGAATCCATTGTTTTATAAAGTGTAATTTACAACAAACATTTCTATAGGAGGTAATCAAACAGAAATAAATTAGAGACATAAAAGCATACATAGTAAGCCCTCAGATCTGAAATAAAATAAATAATATTTATAGGACTAATATGAAGTATTTAATATACAAAAGATAAAAACACATGATGTCATATACACAAGAGACCCTCCAGCCCCCTATTCATGGTAAACATATATCAGTTTTGTCTGTTTTTGGCACAAGTTCAGAGATCTGTGGCCTCATAGGCATTTTTACTAGAACATCTTTCATACTCAGAAGTGTTTGTAGATAACCAACAGGACCACGTGAGTGCGTGTCAAACAATCCGGGTTTCAAGTGGCACAGATTAACACTCATTCATGACTGCTCATATAAACAATCAGTTCATTCAGGGTCTTAGAGACACTCGAATATAATAACAGAGAAAAGTTCTTGTTGTCAACTGTACTTTTTTGTTTTCTGCACTCAAATGTATTCACTTCAGTAGAGTGGCCTAAAAATAATCAAGTCTGCGACTCCCTTCAGACATGTTATTGTTTTACAACAGTTTTCACTCAATAATATAAACAATCTACTCCTATGTGCCCTAAGTTCTAGTCACACTTATTCAAACTTTAGTGATACAAAACAATATTAACAACAGGAAAAGAGGAGTCCAAAATACATACCATGATCAATGCACAAAAGCTATAGCGCATGGAACAGCCATGAATACGGTTTCCAATTAATTACTGAATCAGTTAATGGGCGTGCGTTTCCTGGAACATTATTTTATTATATGTTTAAATACTATATGTGCTAGTGGGGTCGTAAAGTGCATCTACAACCAAAAACTTTTTTTTTTTTTTGGATACAGTGGTAAAGGGGTTAGAAAACCTTTCAGTTTTATTGCCATTTTCGAGTTAGGGAGTTTCACTCGCCATCTGTCCTGGTAGCCATTGCAATTGGGACTGAAAGGGCTGATTCACACTAGTCTGGTCTGTTGCGGTGGGTTTAATGGACACAAAATGACATTGCACGCTAAAGGCATAGTAAGAATGGCCCCAACAGAACAGAAATCTACCTATGGGGAAACTTGTTTTGGTGGGAACTGTCTAAGAAGGGATTTACATAACTTTGGAATTATTTCCTACCATGTATTGCAAACCTCTGGCTTTAAATAATAGCTTAAGGTCTTTCCAAGCACAGAGTAAGGTCTGAATCTCCAACTATACTTCAAAAACCTTCACAATTTCCAAAATTTGATAGAATTTATCTAGATACCCAGTATTACATCATATGCTGAAAAGTTATAAGGTTATTGACGATTGACTAGGATTTGGGTTCATCTGGCCACAATGGCCTTTGTGACCAAGAAAAGGGCCTCTCTCAGGGTCGTGGCTTTATACTTAGTACATAATTACTCAAGCATACCAAGGAAACACAATTTGGCATTATAAGGGCATTCACCAAGCCAGATTAAAATATAACAATCTTCCTCCACAATTGACAAGTATCAGGACAGGCCCATACCATATGCCAGAAGACAATATTATTGTTACAACATCTAGTACACACATGAGTGATCAAAGGTCCTTATTTTACAGAAATAACTGCGGGGTAAAGGAGAACTATGAGATGAGTGATTTTCGATGTCACAGGTCGGCTCAGTAGATCGGGAGGTGAACGAACACATACCAGGTTCGCTCACCTCTCGATCCTGTCACGACTCTCTGCCGTGACAGGGGGAGGGGCTGGATTCCCCTCTCCCCGCTCCGATCTGCCAGCGCTGACTGGCGGAATGGACGGGGGAGGGGGCGGGTACAGCTGGCTCTGCCTCTAGATAGGCAGAGCCAGCTGTAACTCACGCAGCTGGGCGGATCCCGACGTCCATGTCGGGATCCGCTCCGGCGTCTCAGTATACCGCGAGCTGTAGCTCGCAGTATACTGAGCTTAGGGTAACAGGAGGACGCTAGTTTGTGTCCTCCCGTTACCCTAAGGAGAACAATGGGGAAAAACACTGACCCCATAGTTCTCCCTTAAGTATAGCTAATGCATTATACACATCTGAGTTAGTTTATTATTGACTGAAGTTAATAATTCTGTATGGTCCTCCCTATCTAGCGAGAGCAATAAAGAACTCTGTTTATCTATTGCCGAGGGAGATGTATGAGATATACATACAGGGTAAGAGAAAAAAAAACTCAAGGCTCTTGTGATCTGAAAATCTCAATAAGATGCAAAGTAGAAGCAAGCCTAATGCACAAGTCTTCTTAAATATTATTAAGTCGGTATTGGCATAAGGTGCCCTTCATATTACTCAATTAAATCAACTGCAATATTGATACATGATTGAGGGTTAGCTAAAGGCTGATTTCTCTGAACACATCAACCACAGGATGCAGAACCAGGAAAAGTATTTTCATTCACAAAAAGCTACACTAAGCTATTCTTTTCAAACCAAGTAGAGACAAAAATGAAAGGGCAGCTTTGATGTGAAAGGAAACACAGTTCCAATATTAGATTCTGCTGAGTGGTGTACAGGCTAGTTTACACTCTTTGATTTGTAATGAAATACATTATGTTCATTTAAAATACTCCCATACTATATCAACTTATTTTGCAACTGTTCACAAAATACCAATAAAACATCAAACTTCACTTCAGTGAAAGTTGCAAATAATTATGTGGAACAAGATCCTACCATGTAAAGAACACCTCCACTCAAAGTATCTGTTTTGTTTTGGACAGGGAGCAATAAAGCTATCCGTCTATGTCATTATATTTCCCTTTCAAACCTTGAGGTGAATAGAGGATACACTACATTTCTTGCAATTAACACCACAGCATGTATATAAAACATGAACTGCGCCAATAAGCAAGATAACTGCTAAAAGGCACTGAAATGTAAACCAACTGTGAGTGTGTATATGTGAAAAATGAATAACTATATGTGCCGAGCTACAGCAATGAGCAATACAAAAAAATAAAAGAATCTGTGACTCAACCAAATGGCGACAACCAGACTCATATTAAAAAGTCACCATAATATCAAAAAAGATTATATTTTTCAGATCTTAATGGTTAATTTCTATTGGAAGTTTGATCTCGATTGGTTAATATAGGGCAATGCACTTATAAGTGCATTTCTTAGTGCATTGTTATGTCCACACTTATACTGTAAGTGTGGACATAACAAAAAAATTGGGGAAAAATCCCTTTAAGTGCAAAGTATCAACAAGACAGTTATATAAAGTTTATTTTATCTTACTACAAAATACTGTGCATAGACAACATTAAAAAGATACAAAGATAAAATCATCCATGTAACGTTTTTTTATGTTTTCCACAATGGAGTCTTCTGTGATTTTGGAAAGGAGGACCATATCATCCACCCCACTGTGCTTGACATTGTGGCTCTGCCAGTGGTACCTATAGTGTCCTTTACTGCCCTGTAAAAACAAAATAGAAAACAAAATTAATGATGGCAGACTACTACAATAATGGTGCAACAGCATTAACTAAAATTACTAGTAGAGATTACTCACCTACAGTTACAATTAATTTCTACTTATCAACATGTAAAGAATGTAAACACAAGAGCAGTATTGGGCACCAGGTAAAACAATCATTTCATGAGAAGCTCTACAGTATTAACGGCTTGATATTAAGGCAGGTAGAAGAGACTTGAACATCTTCAGTGGTTTTGCTTTGAATGCTGAGAACAAATTGCTTCACAGTGCCTTCAGTGACAGTGACCAGGGAGTACTTTATTCCTTCACTTGCTAAGGATGTAAATTTTTGAATGTTTATAGCCTGGCCATAGGCTTACTTTAAAAACACTGCTCCACTGATGCTATAAAGGGCTGCATTCTAACAAGTAGTGTTCCTGCAAGAAAAAATTCCGGCGCCTTCAATTAAAAGGTGACCAGCAGCTTAATAAGGCAAACAGGAAAGAGGCAGCTCCCACAGGTCAAATAGACAGCCAATCTAGGAAACAAAAGAACGAAAAAGGGCACCTCCATAGTATAAAAATGTAATTTAATAATAAAACACGCAGCTCTAGGCTGTACTAACAGAAATTCAATGGAATAAAAGCATGTAGAATTCGATGGGAAATCGGAACCTCTAGCAGTGGTGTGGTGCCCTGTTCAAGATTCTAATATGTCTTCTGCGTAAGCAGACACAGCTTGACGTAAATGTCACACTCAATTTTTCCTTTATAGCATAACTGTAAACTAGTTTTTTTTTTAAACCATGTAATTTATGGGTGGTTGAATATTCAACACAGGCTGTCAATTAGTGGCAATTTTTTTGCGTGGAGTACTGGACTCTGCATGTGAGCGATCTCAGTGTTTCTTTGTATCCCAACTCTCCAAAGATGCACTATGATGTTGGCATCTTTTACATTTACAAGTACACATTTAAAGTATTTCCATACTTAGCTAAACCACATTGATTATTAAAATGAAAACAAGGAATATGTGATTGATGTTGAAGTTCAAAGTAAAACATACATTTAAGATTATACGGAGTGAAAAAACACAGAAGGCAAACAGAAGTGAGGATATAAGACAAAAGGAGGACAAATCTAATTAAAAAGCTGCCAAATAAAAGCAAGCTCACACATGGCAGTACTCGCATAGTTGACCTTCAAGCCAGAAAAACATCACAGGCATAGCCCACCCAAAGCTGGATATTAATTTTGTGGTGCATGCTAGAGATGAGTTGCCTGATGATTTCCTATACATATGTAAAATTCAAGTGGCTAGATCTCCCCATCGTTAATACCAGTTTCTGCCATTGTCAACTACTACATCTCTACAATGGGAGCAGATTGGGCAGCAGTCCTGCAATTTGGCTTTCACAGGTCTGGCTAATGTGCACGGCAAATGAGGCAATTGCTAAAGGTGTCAAGCCATTCAAAGAACCCTGGTCTAAGCAAAAGTTATTCTATGATGTTTTATTGTAGAACAGTTTAGATTCCTGACCCATTAACAAGTTTGGCTTACTTTCTAAAGCTGGTATATATGTGAATATGCATACCCATCCATATAACAAAACAATCAGAATACTTTGTTGTCTATGCCCAACCCTGCCAGAAAGTGACCTACAACTAATGGCAACCTGCAAAACAAAGACACTCTATACTTGCCTTCCTGGTGGTCCACGTGTAAAAAAACCTGCCGTGTTGCTAATCCCTGGGATAATCCCACCCCCATCATAAACTGTGGTTTCTCCTGATGGCTTGCCAGTCATATTTTCTGGATCCTGCAATGGGAATTATCTTATATGGCAAGTTCACATAGGAAATAGCTTGATGCAACATTCTTCTTTAAAACTGCTTGTATCTTTAGATTTACGGTACTTAACACCATCTCAGTACATCTCCTTTGAGAGAGACAGGGATGAAGAGTAAAACGGCTGCTGACAAAAAAAAACACACAGCTGCAAGATATAGGCAATGCATTTTGTGAGTGTTTCAATGTTAATATATATTATACTTTGTCTGTAGGGATTTTGCAGACCTGCAATTATATAGAGTTCCAGCTTGCCACATCTAAAAATAAGGAAATGACATTTAACGTATATACAGCTAGGACTGTGGTATCCCCACAATGCCTAACAGCTATTTATCACCTTTATCCCTGGAGTGTCAATACGAGTTGTTTTTCAGCTTAACAGATGATTATAGTATGCTCAAAGTTAATTAACAGATAACAATTTACCTGTTTGCTGTCCACAGCTTTTAAAGACATACATGTGTACAACTAAAACGTTGTAGCCACAGGTAAGGAGATCTGCAGGGACAAAAAGCTCTGCTCACATAGTGTAGAACAAATGCATAATAGCAATCTAAAAACTCAATATATCTCTTGATCCATTGATCAGTTTGACAAGCAGCTGAATGTATATGGAATCTCTCAACCTCTCAAAGTGCCCCCTTTCGATCCTTTACTTGATGGATGGTCTCACTGACCATTAAGCTTGGGAAGGTGAAAAGAGGCAGGACCAAGTTTACCATTTACAGGAATGGTTGAGATTTACATACAATTTAATCTGCCCACATCTATGGATCTACCCGATTATTTTTATTTCAGTAAACTGAGTTATTCGACACCTATGGGGATCGGTACGTGCCAAATAACTGAACTTTCTGGTTAATGGTAATGGTAGTGCCAGATAATGGGGAGTTTACTGTATGTAGTTTTTATTCTAGGTCACCACTGATTATTTTTTTCGGATTTGTATATTTTTGGGGATTTTCAAAAAGAAGTTGAAATTGAATAATTGAATTGAACTGATGCAGTATTGTGTGCATATAACAGAACTTCCAATAAGGTTCCAATCTAGTAAAATGGTTGCAATAGTGTCATAATTGAAACAAATCTAAGTTTCTATATTGTATGCTCCGTTTGAACTGTGCAGGTTGGTGACATTTTACTTCAGGTAAAATTGTAAGAAATCAAAAAGGGCCCATTGTTATTTTGTTGCCGTCGCCCAATTCACTTCCGTCAGAAAAATAAAATTAAAAAAATGTTGCAATTTTTAAAAGCAGTTCTCACGGACCGCTAATACATTGGGAACTGATGGTATACACACTATGGACAGCTTACCCTTGTGTGTGCCCAATGCAGCTAATGACCCTTGCTAAGCAATAGCAAAATCCACTATTAGCAGTCCTGCTAATAACAGTTGGCAGTTAAAGTGACACTAAATTCAGGAGTTGTATTTTAAAAATTGTTATTTTTCCCAATCAACAAAATGTATCTTATTTGTGTATCACTCAGCTGTAGATCTTCAAATCATCTCTGAATTGGAAGTGACACAGTCCTTCCTTCTGAAGGGTGGTTACTTTTGTTCCCCATGGTCCATGTGTGTTATAAAGTAGCCACCACTCCAACTCACTCCCATGATGGACTACAATTTCACCTTTAGTTTACTAATTTGTATTGAGATTGTAATCCATCATGGGAGTGAGTTGAAGTGGTGGATACTTTAGAACACATACAGGGACCATGAGGAAGAAAAGTAGGCACCCTACAGGAGGAAAAACAGTGTCAACACCAATTCAGAGATGATTTGAGGATCTACAGCTGAAAGATACACAAATTAGCTACATGTCTTTTAATAGTTAAAAAGGTACTTGGGTGTATTTTTAAGATTTAACTCCTGAGGTTAGTGTCACTTTCAGCTGGTCATACACCAATAGATTTCATTACGGCTGACAATTTTCGGTCCAGCTCCTTTGACAAAACTTTTTTGAGTAATCAACTTTTGTTGAACTGGCTGGGCCACCCACTGTTAGAATTTAGGCTAATTCACAGGAATCAGACAAAATTCTAACAGTGTATAGCCAGCTTTAAAGCTTATACACCTCTAAAACAAAAGGTTTGTTGCAAGTTTTTACAGAATCCCCTGGCTCTATTAAAACAAATCTCCATAGGGCTGAATGAGTGCATAGCGCATGTGCAAGTCCAGTCCAGATTTTGACAAAGGCCTGTGGCACTGGGGGGGGGGTCTCACAAACCTCACTAGATTGGGGACAGGGGAGTAGGTGACTAGAAGGGGGGCTACATTTTAAGGCTAGAGTCACACATTTGAATTGATTAAAAACAATTCCCACCAGTTGTGCACAATCAGCAACAGGAAGGATAGTCCAATTTTGGACCAAATGCTATTGAAATGACCGACTATTCTTCAGTTTACAAAGATAGTGCTACCAATGTCAAACATTGCCTGCACAATCACAAATCGCTACACAATTCGGGATCATCTGGATCAATCGGGAACATCGGGACACAAATTGCTACTGGCATAGCAAATTTATTGCTAAATTAAGTTTCCTCTAGGTCTCTCTAATCTTTTTACCACAGCAAAACAAATATATTACTGTAAAATGTTCTATTAAGCTCCTGATATGAAAACGCCAGACCAATCTTTTGTCCAGCAAGATGAAAGAAATTATATTTAGTTGTATTTAAAATAATCTCAGAGTACCACAAACACATCTGTCGTTTTAGGATGACCTGATATTTTTTTTCATTGCAAGCTTTTCAGCAAATATATTTGCATTGACAACATAATGGGGTTGATTTACTAAATTTACTAAAAGGCAATTGGGTTGTTGAATTTTCCCTTAGCTTAGTGATTGTGGTAAAAAATTACTTTGCAAAGAATACCTAATCATGTGCAAGGAAAACAGTATTTTGTCTTCCATATGAATGAATGATAGAACAGTTTTTAACTACACATATTTAGCACAGAAGTTGGATCTGCCAGACCACGAGGGTAAATATAATTTCTACCATATTTTCTATAGATTTTCAGTTTATCATCTGTTCTACAGATTTGTCAGCAGATTGTGATGACAGACCCCACTCCAATGGCACAGCGCTACCTGAGCACAAGGTCACATGGACAGCTGATCCCCCTCCGGCACTGTTCTCATCTGGTGTGAGCAAAAGTAAAAACTAATTCCAGCTTGCTGTGTTAGCCAACTAAGTGAGAATACCAGAAACAATTTACTGATAACCAGTATTGATTAGAGTGCTGGCATTTGGTTCATATACGGTGATAAGGAGGATATCATGTTACTAGGGCTGCAACAACTAATCGACATAATCGATTTTGAAAATAATCGTTAGCTGCAGCTCTACATGTTACGGAGTGAGAAAAGCTTCCGAATTGATTCATAAGACATTAGCTCAGGTGTGCGACCATGATGATTTCTCCCAGAAATGAGCTTTAGGCCTGGTTCACACCTGTACGTTTTGTAGCGCGTTCAACGCTCTACGAACGCTCTACAAAACGCTCAAACATGAAAATCCCATTGTTTTCTATGGGTATGGTTCACACCTTGCCGTATTTCAGCCCGTCTGAACGCGCTACAAAACGGCCTACGCCTGAAAAGGTACATGAGCTTCTTTGCGGCGTTTTTGTTGCGCGTTTCCATTGGGATACAGCCAAGTAGCCCTCGTAACACGCGTTTTTTTTACCGCAAATCGCATATTCAATACGCCTAGGTGTGAACAGAGCCTTAACCATCCATACATCAGATCATTCTTCTAAATGTTCCTCCTTCGCTGCAAACATCTGCTCATCTATAGGTTCCCAAGTCCACTGCCATGTGGTTCTTCATTTCTAGCACATACTCTCTGCAGTCCAACAACTATTCAAATTACATATATTGAATAAAAAAGTAATAAAACACTAAAGGTATACTGAGATGAAAGCAGCCTCTCTGGTACACATGGCTTCCAGGTACTGAGCACCAGTTTTGTAATTATCTAAGAGTAAGGGGTGGACATCACACAATGTACTTGGAAGATCTTGTGCAATGGATATCTTTCTTTTTGGTGGATGGTAGGTGGAGGCCATCCTCTTTATTCAGGCTCAATTTAGGCCTTAGCTTTTATTTTATTTTCACAAAATAAATGTTTTTCATTCTCTATGTATTGGCATGTATATGACAGAAACCTGGGATCAATTTCCTCAAGGGAAAATTTAAAATTCTTTTACCACTTTCATGCCTTCTCGCCGCCCTCTCTATCCTCTTTCCCACTCAACTCAAAGTTCAAAACTCCTTGAAAAATGTGACTTCTTTCCCCATCACTGTCATGCTTAGCTTTTTAATTGCACAGTGCAAGGGTCACTACAGGAATCAATGTATTCACCTATGTGTTTTCAGCCATGTCATCCTAGTCCTTCATAACAATATTGTATGTCATGTGACATCGGAGCATACTTCAGTATGGTCAATATACCTGCAAAATGTTAGTTGTTGCAGGAAAATGGATTAAACTTCCAGCTAAAGAACCAGCAGTTGATACGTAGTAATGCAGAACAGAGAGACTGGTTTATATTGTACCTCCAGTTATGGGCATGGAATTTATTCAGAATAGCAATATATTGTTTGTGCACAGATGCAGGGCAGATGTCAGCATTCTGGTACGCAGCGCTATAGACTGCTGATGTGGCCTGCTGTCACTTTTAAAGCCTAGAAAACCTTTTACCAAAAAAAGGAAGAAAACTTCAATGGTAATTCAGCTCCTCAATACATTTCCTATTTTAAACAGCAGCTTCCTGCTTTTCCACAGCTAAAGAATTTGTGGAATTTTTTGCACCAAGCAGAGCTTTCGAATCTGCAAAGCCTCTGCCCACAATATGATATTGGATTGTTTGAACTGAAACCTTCATATCATAAAACTTTGTTAGCGTTTAGAATGGATCAAACAGACTAGAGAATAGAATATCTTGGTAGAAACAGCCAATGTGCTGGGTCTGTGGTGCAAACTGGGCAAAATAAAATGTAGCATTAGTGCAGTGCAACCATACATACAATTTATCTTTCTTGAATTTATAGCGATACGAGAAATATATATGTAAAACTAAATTACCATTAACAGCTAGAATTTCAGTAATTAAAGAATAACTCCAGGCTGAAATGTTATTAGACTTTGCAGTGCTGGGCTACTCCAGCACTGCAAGGGTTAACTGCTCATTTTTTACCTAGGGTCAGGAAAAAAAAAAGAAGTTATGCTTACCCAATCCTCAGCTGGCAGCACTCCCTCCAGCCTGTCTTCTCAGCTGCAGCGGTGATATGTCCTTCAGCGTTCTCATGTCCTATACACTGTATTGGATGTGATGACTTGAGGATCCCCAGAACGCTGCAGCTGAGGGGGATAGAAGCTGGAAGGACCGGTCTAAGAGCCAGCTAGCTCAGAGGATCGAGTGAGTACAACCTTTTTTTTTTTTACCCTAGGCAAAAATGAGCAGTTAACCCCTGCAGTGCGGGGGCAACCCCACTGCAAGATTTAAGAACATTTTTTAGGGGGGGAAAAAAAAAAGTTCTTTAGCATAAACTGCAAATCATAAATCGGCCCCAGATTTTACCACACATTGAACACTCCTATACATACAGTAAGACACGCAGCAACATATTGGACATGCTAGTTTACTAAAAAAATGTATAATAATGCTCACAAACCTCAAATGGGTTCTGCCTCTGACTAATGGGTCTCCGCTCACCTAATGGAAATCCATCATAAGAAAAACCACACACACACACACTCTCTATCTCCAGCATTCTCATGAAGCTTTATTCATCCAGATGGTCCTGGTCAGTTGGCGGGTGCAGGTGCCGTGGAGAAGGAGGAAGAGATTTTCGGGCAGTGCTGTAAGCAAGCACCGCCGTTAACAGGAAGGATGCCAGGACCTTGCCGAAGACCTCAGCAGTCTTCCTGTGAAGTTTGTTTACAGCACTGGCTTCAGTTTAAAAATGTAATGTGCCGGTATCTGCACTTTGTATTGGCAAATTTTCAGACATCCCCGCCCCCCAAGAAAAAAACATAACGGGTTAAAAACGCATCAAAGCGCATGACACTTGCAGAAATGCCTGCAGATCTGGTCCAGACATGGTGTGACAGGGCCCTGAGGGTCCATTCATACCATGTCCGGATCAGATACGGTAAGTTACATTTTTCTTCTGCACCAAAAATGCATCCTAATGGATCTGTATGAGATTTCTGGGCTCTGTTCACCCCAGCGCAGTCCGTTCCTGTGCAGGAAAAAAAAATACTGCATGTCACATTTTCTCTGCACCAGAATGCAACAGAATGAAAAATAGTTCCCTGAAGTGTACGACCCAAGACACCCAGACTACAAAAACAATACAAAATGGCGTTTGATTGCGCCCATATTTTATCCTGATTTTACACGAATGAGAAGAGCCGGAAAGGAGCGCTGTCGTGAGTACAAACACTTCATGTATTATGATTGCAGGGGGGCGTGGACGGAGCGCAGAGAGCAGGGGCGT
>NW_017307007.1:295201-296861 GCF_000935625.1 Nanorana parkeri
TCTAGCAACAGTGCCTGCTAGAAGTCCTGTGTTGGAGGTGACAGGTTCAATAAAGAGTACCTGTCACTTCAGAATGCTATCACACAGGGGCATGTTAACCCCTGTGTGATAGCAATACTGTTAAGTTTAAAAAAAAATTAGTTAAAAAAAAGTAAAAAATAATAATAATTAAAAATGTAAAAAATAAAAAAAGTAAAAACAAAAAAAAAAAACACAACATTTTTTTACAAAGTAAACAAAAATTGAAAAAATGAAAACCAGCCCCGCTGCCCCCATCTGCATGCGAATAAACGTGCAGTGTTTTCAACTGTGATCGTGTGCAACCGCACGGGCAGAGCGATATTGCAGCAGGAAAACGAGCAATCTGCCTGGCACGACTGGGGTGCCATTAGAAAATAATGGCACTGACAGCACAATCGGCAGTGGTGTGCGATCCGTGGCTGCCCGGTCATCGTGCACGAAACCGAGCAGATGGCTGGGTGGTCACGGAATCGCACACAGCGCCGATCGTGCTGTCAGTGCCATTATTTTCTAATGGCACCCCAGCCGTGCCAGGCAGATTGCGCGTTTTCCTGCTGCAACACCGCCCGGGCGATCCCACATGATCAGGGTGCATGTCGTAAAAATAGGTACATCTACCTTTTTTTCAGCAATTGCCACGCAGATGTAACCCCATACATGCGGATGCAACCGCTGTATGCAACCGCACACGATCCCATGTTCTGGGAATCCCCAAGTCTGCACCAACCCTAAAGGGTAAATTCACTTTCCTAAGTAATTTGGGAAAATGGAATTACCCACACAAATCTCCCTCCCACTATACTTACCTTTCGGCCAACCGTCCTTCCCGTCCACCAGTACGGGTGTACTATCTGTACCTGTTCCATGTATTCTGAATTTCGCTCGCAAATTGCAAGCACTCGTTGGTCAACGCGGTCACCTGACCGCACTGATCAATGAGAAGCGCTTCATAGCACTGCTAAATACGGTTTGGGTTAAAATTATTTTTTTTGTATCAGGACAAGTAGATTGTCATGAGGGACAAGTAGATTCAGCATCCACTTTAGTCCTTGGACAAGTAGTTTTTTCCAAAATTTCCACACCCCTGTGTCTGCATTCAAATCAAACATGTCTGCTCACGAGCTCAAACAAACAAGAGGAAGCGCTATGACATGGAGCAGGAAGTGACCTCAGATTAATCTGCATAATGACATCTGATATCTTAAACCCTACACATATTTAGTGTTTTTGTACTGTAGATAAAAAAAAAAAAAAAAAAAAGAGGGGAAAAATAAGAAGGCAGTAATATCTGGAACAGTACTCATTTTGCAAAATACATTACGTACGTACGAGGTGAGAGAGTGTACACCAAAGCGGCAAAATTCAGCTTGGGTACCACGATCTTAATGGTTGCCTGGTCATGAATGGGTTAAGTAACCTTGTCTGCTGGTAACTTATAGAAGTGTTGCATTGTTATTTTGCTTAATTATCTACCTAAGCATGTGAATCATTTAACAATAAGGAAGTACACAGAAATAGATCTTGGAAATTAATCATATGGCTGAGTAAGCTGAACTAGTCACAGCAAAAGAAGCCTATGGGGCCACCCTTTGCCACAATTCTATTTAGAATGTTCCAGGGACTGAAAGTAAAAAGCATA
>NW_017307007.1:296965-330522 GCF_000935625.1 Nanorana parkeri
AAAAAAAGGTCTTCTACCCTTCAAGACTGACTATCAATTTATTTATATAGATATATTTTATAGTTTTGAATAGAATGATGAAGAGTTGCATCTCATGTAAGGCTTTTTTTTTCTTTTTAATTTCTGTGTTCTGGCTGGGAAGATTCGGCCTCTGTTTGTGCTGGTGAACACTTTTGCAGGGAGGAAAATGTGGAAATCCTCCATTGTGGACAACGGTCTAAGGGTGCCCACACACCTTACGATAATCGTACGATAAGGTCGCACGACTTTAAACTTACGGAAATGTTCGAAAACCCGCCGAGCATCGTACGATGTTCGGCGGGTTTGTGGCATGTCCGTACGATAACAGCCGTACAGGCCGGTGTGCGCAAGCGCACACTGCCCGTTCGGCATTGCGGTCATCGGAAGCCTGCCCCTCAGGGCAATCTGCAACATAGGCCAAAAAAAACCCCCTTGCAGTGTGGCACCCCCGTGCTGCAAGGGTTAAAGGCTCTTAAAATTATAGGAGGAGATGAATAGGCTGTATTACTTGCATAATCCCCCATTCCGACACTCGCTTTGGCACTCTTCTGCGCCCTGATGCTCCGGCCGGGTGGTCCCTCTGCATTATTAAATATAATGCAGGACTAATAGTCCCTTTATACAGTATGTATATAATCAAGGAGGCAAACGTGCAACTGCGTCTGGGAGCACCTTAAAAAAGGAGGCTTTGGGCAACCTATCTCCATCTCTGGTAAGTATTACACCCAATTCCTTTAACCCTAGGCAAAATTAGCATTTTACCCTTAAAGTGTTGGGGGGGGCTGTTTTTCCAGCCAAAGATCAGCTGATTTAACTAGGGATGAACTGATACCGATACTAGTAATACCGCTATTGGTGCGGATGCTGAGTATTTGGGCTCCGATGCCTAGCCCGATACTTCCAGTATCAGGAAACCGTGCAGTGCATTGCCCAGCTTTCCAATTGGCCAGGAAGCCAGCTCCATGCTTTCTCGTCACTTGTAATGACGCGCTGCCCGGTTTCCTGATTGACCAGCTTCCGACCAATCAGAAAGCCAGAGGCCGTGTAATGACATGGTGCCCGGCTTTCTAATTGGTCGGGAAGGCGGCTTCATGCTCCCTCGTCACCTCATAACGAGGGAGCATGGAGCCGGCTTCCCCTGTCAATCACAGTGCCCGGCTTCCCGATTGGCCAGAAAGCCGGCTCCATGCTTTCTCGTCACCTAGTGATGAGAAGCATGGGAACGGCTTCCCTGCTAATCAGGAAGCTGGGTGGCAAGTCTTTACACGCCTCCTGGCTTCCTGAATGGGACTTCCGGGACTTGGTATTGGCAAGTACCGGAAAAAAAATATCGGTGCATCCCTAGCTTTAATTATTCCCTTTTCTATCTTTAAAAAAAAAAAAAAAAAGTTTTGGCTCTAGATATACTTTAAACTTGTTTTGTTTTCATTATGTCACACATACGAATAGGTCAGTTAAGGCTTAGGGCCTTAGCACTGTTGTCATTACAATTCTATATATTTTCCATTTGTCGGTATATACAGTTTTATGGGCTTTTTCACTTTGTTTTATTTATATCACGTGTTGTTGCATTACAGATTCCATTTAAAATAATATGTTGTCGTCTGTATTTTCTCAACATGCCTTTGCTTACTTAACCAAAACTTTAAATAAATTCTACTATTGACTCATTATCAGCTGATCCCATGAAATCATCACTTAGTAGTCGAAACATAAACCTGTTCTTCCTCTTTCACAGTTGTGTACTTGACCTTGCTTTTGGCTCTGCAATCCTGATTTCTACTTTTTTCTTTTTTTTTAAATGGCACATTAAAAACAGACTTTATACAAATTGGTAGTGTATCTAAAACCAGAACAGGGCTGGTTAACATATCCCTAGATGGGGTAGCTGTATCAGTTTTCTTTTTTTTAGGCTTTTTTTCCCTTTATTTTAACCCAGTTAAAGTAAGGCACTTTGTCTTAGGCTTCATTCACACGAGAAACAGCCGGCACGTACAGCTCTGTGCTGCGTGCACGGGCGTATCGGGCAGCTCTCGGGAAACACAGGTGCTGCGTGTGATTAGTTTGCAGCCCCTGCAACTTCTCTATGGGAATACGCGGCCGTACGCCGCCCTACGCTCAACCGCCCTGCACATCCGTGTGGGTGTCTGCACTCGTACACCGACAGGATGGATCCTATCTGTGTCCGAGCCGGGACACCTGCATGGACCTGCAATTGAGGTGAGGGCGGCGTACGGCCACGTATTCCCATAGAGGACAGGGGGTGTGTACTAATCACACGCAGCACCTGTCCTTCCCGGGAGCTGCCCGATACGGCCGTGCACGCAGCACGGCTGTTTCTCGTGTGAATGAGGCCGTAGGGTGGCCATGCTCATCCACTATATCTGTGAAGGTGCAGTGTAGCCACTGTTATCCTGAGGAGAGGGTAGTGCTAGGTGGTCTAGTAAATTTAAATTGACATTATATAAGTGAGCACTAAAGTAACCACTTGCGGTCCGGGGCATTTTCTTACTATTGGCATACACATGATAAAATATAACTTTTTGGCTAGAAAACCGCTTCAAACTCCCAAACAATGATATATGATCTGAAAGCAGAGGCTCTGTAGAATAAAAAATGCTAATTGCAAATCAACCCCAGTGTTTTTTGAACAGAATGCAGCCCATTCTCTTACTTCTGAGTCAACAGCTAGAGACGGTAGTTTCCAAAGAAACACACACTCATGAGTCATTTTTTTTCCACAATAAGGGGATATTGTCATTTGGCAATATTCGACATATGCACCATTCCATGCTTCACACAGAGCCTTATCTTCCCCAAACCTACCCATTTAATCCTAAAATAAATTCTGGAGGTATCGAAATTAAATTTTAAAGACTAGGTGACCTCACTGTAGGTTGGAACCTTTAAATTCTGGGGTCCACACATTTTTAGAAATTATTTTTGTCAGGATTTAATTAAGATATTCTGGTATCCCGAAACAATGGTAAAATGGGGGCCATGTTATGATTAAAGTTAGACTGTTTTAAATCATTTCCCTTGTTAAAGATTTTAGACCCATCAATAAATCATATTTTGGTGCTCAGAATTTGTAATTTTCAGAATATGTTATTTGTTGTAAGCCACACCCTAAAGACTAACGTGCCCTTTTTGGAATGTTATAATTAAGGCGATAGTAAAATCAAAAGGTTCTTAAGCAATCTCAAATGCCGATCGCTAAATCACTTAAGGTGCCCATACACTGCACGATTGTCGTACGAGAAACGCGGGAAATCCCTCGATCGTACGAGAATCGTGCAGTGTGACTGAAGACGTGCAACCGTTTCTACTGTACGGTCGCCCATCTTTTGTCTAAGGTGCATGCTAGAAAACTAAGGTCTTGCGATGGTTGTAAAGTGTATGGCCACCTTTACAATGAATGCCGATGATGCCTCGATGTTTAAAAGTTTTAGTTTCCTGCAGAATCAGCTGGTCCCCTGAGCACTGGTCCGGATATCTTAACCCTAATCCAAATACAAGCAATTTAAGATGCAATATTTTATTTAACTTATTCTAAGCAAATGTGAACATGGAAATGGAAGTACACTCTAAGGTGGAAGTGAAAGCGGAAATACACTTTACATTTGCTGCAAGTTGCATTAAAGACAACCCAGGTTTCTGTCTAGGGTGTTTGAAAATGTGCCAACAAAAAGGCTGCACTGTCATGGACCCATACATGACTCAAGGAGATTTACTAAAAGGCAAATAGGCCATTCGCTTTGCAAGGGAATTTTCCTTTAGCTTAGGGAGCGTGGAGGAAATTCAGTTTGCGAAGCATAGCCCATCATATGCAAGGGGGAAAAAAAGGATTTTTTTTTGATTGGAGGTGGGTGTCAGCAGAGCTTTACCTCATATAGCAATCTAAAGCTGCCCATACACCTATCGTCCAATAATCGTATGCAATTGCGTTTTCGTCCGATATGCGCAAGGTTGATGGGCAGTGTACAACCGCAAATACTGTACAATCGATCGATTTTTGACTACCCAGCAGGTTAGAAAACTTCGGTCGATTGTACGATTTTCGCAAGGTTG
Source organism: Nanorana parkeri (assembly GCF_000935625.1). Taxonomy (NCBI): domain Eukaryota; kingdom Metazoa; phylum Chordata; class Amphibia; order Anura; family Dicroglossidae; genus Nanorana; species Nanorana parkeri. The sequence continues at coordinate 301,058 of NW_017307007.1, forward strand.
GTGGCATTTCCGTACATCAAAATTCGTATGATTTTACACTGCTCATGCGCAAACAAAAATACGTGCGGTCGATTACCGCAATTCTTCCAGGTGCTTTTTTTTTTAATTTACTGCTGATTGAACCTTGCGATAATCGGGGAAGGATGGGGCCACCGTGCGAAAATCGTACGACAGTTTGATCATTCGTCCGATGATCGCAAGGTGTATGGACAGCTTAACAGAGAATCCCCTTTGCAAGGTGAAAATTCCTTTACAAAGTGAGCAACCGAATTAGCCTGGAGTAAAATCAACCCCAATGCAACGGTACTCTATCAGGATTGTGGGCTTGGGTGGATTAATAAAAAACACGTAAAACAAAAAAATTAAAACATTAATACAAATCATAAAACACTACTTGATTTGTTCATGAAAATGTTTGGCCCTTAGATCAGTAAATGAAGGAAGTTAGTCATTACAGTTTTGGCCGCAAAACCCTGCAATGATGACCGAATTGTTCCTGAGTAATAAAAGTCCCATACAAGTATGACTTGGTTACACCCTGAGTGAAGTACTCTAAATTGCTATGTCCTCAACTTTCACATTAACTGAACTGCTGCCAGATAGAAGCCAGGCAGCAGATGCTTTAATCACCCAACAGTTCAGTTTCGGAAGGATGCATTATATTAGGAGGTAAAGAAGAAAAAATGAAATCATGACCATATACTGCAATTAATGTGAACTGGCGCAAAGATGGAGCTGCTACCGCATTTTATTTTTTTATCTGAGGGGAGGACAATAGTTCTTTTGCTACAGTTTATTTTGTGCTAGTATTTCATGGCCATGGTAATCCCAACATGACCCATAATCTGTCAGAGTTATAGATATAAAATGTTTGGGTAAACAACATTTTATTGTTAACAATGTTCTGAAAATGCAATTTTCTGTCGATGAAGCGGCGCATCCCTGCTTTCTTTCCTCTATGCTGGGCGCTGCTCTGTATCCCAGCGGGGAGGAAAGTGTCACAGGTGGCCAAGCGCTACGGGAGGAGAACGCTGTGAGCGGCCAATGTCTCTCCTCCAACACCGCTCAGCCTCCTGTCACAGTCCGGCAGAGCGGTGTGGGGGTGGAGACAGCCCGCGCTGTCACAGGAGGCTGAGATCATCTCCTGCACCGCTTGCTCAGCCTTCTGTGACAGCGGTCAGGATGGAGAACAAGTGCAAACACTCAGCGATCAGTGTGTTTTTACATAAAATGAGGACACAGTATGGTTACTTAATTATGAATGAATGAGGAGTGATCGACATCACCTCCTGTTCATTCATGATTGTGGTTATAGCAAACATACTCTGTCCTCATGTTATGAATGAACAGGAATACTCATAAAATAAGTTTTTAAAATTAACATTAAAAAAAATAAATGTCGAAATAATGTTAAATTTTTTAAAAGTCCCCTGCCCCCGCGAGCATGCGCATCTTCACGTAAACACACGTCATGTGTGCCTACGTATGAAAACGACGAACGCGCTACACAAGTTGGGTATCGCCGTGCACGCAGGAGTGAGCAACAATTCTAGGACATCTCTAAACTGATGACCTGTGGGGGCTTTTAAAGCGTTGTCTATGGACTTTTTGGGGTACTGAATTTTGTCACCGTTTCACGGATGCACACTATGTTTAACCTGGGCATGTTTAACCTTACTCGTTGTAACCTCATCTTTTATATTTTATTAAACAAATGGGTATTTTTTTGTGTTTTGGGGAATTTAAGTGCATTTTTCCACTATATTTTGGGGTTTGATAAGGAGTTGTGCTAAAATCGTGCAACTGCCACCATTTTATTCTACAGGGTTTGCAGAAAATATATAATGTTTGGGGGTTTTACGTAATTTTCACTTTGCGATTATCGTTCGATCGTGTGATTTCCCACGATTCTCGTACTGTGTAGTGTCACCTTAAGGTGTATGGGCACCTTTACAGTGAATGTGGTTTTCATTTGGCAAACTCCATTCATTCCAAAATCCAATGTTAAAATCAAATAAAAATTTGAGCAACATTCTACAAGTCTGTGATGTTATTACCGAATGGTCTGGTTTCGTATGAACCTTTGTATGAAAATCTTCCAGTGTATGGCCAGCTTTGACCAGTAAAATACAAGCCAAAATCATCTCTATGCTGACCTGATCAGTAAGCTGAAATCTGGCAGCAATGAGTAACTGAATTCTTTTTACTACAACTTTACTTTTTGGCTGCTTTACTGCTCATAGACACTTATACGTTCCCTACACATATGTTTTTGTTTTGTTGTGGTCAGAAGTTCAGTATACACTGGACAACAAAATATATATTTTATGTATTTTTTTTTATTATTTGTGTGTACAAGAATATTTCCAACTCATTCATAAAAATAAAAAAAAAACCTAAACATGCCAAATACTGAACCAAATAAAAAAGAATCATCTGTAAATTATGGGAATGACAAGAACAATGCAGCTCAGGAAAACAATTTTGTGTTCGGTTTCATTAATGATGGTCTTGTGACAAGCACGCTAAGTAGTCATTTTATGAGTCAGCAACCAGTATTATATTTTTAGCATACCTGTATACAAGGTGCGACTCTCTGAATGGGTGTGACATAAAATGTTGTTCTCTTTTATAGGCACCTGTTGCCTTTAGGAATAATGAATCATATTATGCAGATCTTCATGAATAAAACTCAGATGTTTACACCTTTCAGTAAACCAGTTGAAAAGGGGTTAATGTGACAGCTGCTAAGCAAAGATGATTACTGCTGAATTACTCTTGCATTCAAACTTCACTGTATTTCCAGTAATTACCGGTATTGTAAAGTTTACCTGAAAGGTGATACACCAGTCAAAATGGAAATTGGAGCTTTGAAATAGGTACATGGAGCACAGCTTTCTCAGACCTAGTTTTTTTATGCAGACATACTGTATCTGGATTGTATCAGTCCATTCCACTGACATTTGTACTTTGCCCTGATCTCTTCCTGCTTCTTTAATTATTGTTTCCCATGTATTTATATCTGCTTACTGAGATTATAAGCCGTGTATGAAAAACTATTGCATATTAAGCCACCTAGACATTATATTGTTTTCAACCAGTTAGGACTAATGCAATGTCTGAGTAAAGGTGCCCATACACCTTACGATTATCGTACGATAATCGTATGCGATAGTGTTTTTGTCCGATAATCGCAATGTTGATGGGCAGTGTACAACCGCAAACACTGTACAATCGTATGGCTTTTGACTTTCAAGCAGGTTTGAAAACTTCAGGTCGATCATACGATTTTCGCAAGGTTAGTGGCGTTTCCGTACGTCAAAAATCGTACGATCTACACTGCTCATGCGCAAACGAAAATATGTGCGGTCGATTGCTACAATTCGTTCAGGTGCTTTTCTTTAAAGGAGAACTATGGGGTCAGTGTTTTTCGCCATAGTTCTCCTTGGGGTAACGGGAGGACACAAACTAGCGTCCTCCCGTTACCCTAAGCTCAGTATACCGCGAGCTACAGCTCGCGGTATACTGAGACGCCGCACCTGGAGCGGATCCCGACTTAGATGCAGAGCCAGCTGTACCTGCCCCCTCCCCCGTCCCTTCCGCCAGTCAGCGCTGGCAGATCGGAGCGGGGAGAGGGGAATCCAGCCCCTCCCCCTGTCACGGCAGAGAGCCGTGAGAGGATCGAGAGGTGAGGGAACCCGGTATGTGTTCTCTCACCTCCCGATCTACTGAGCCGACCTATGACAGTCTCATTATCACAGGTCGGCTTAGAACTATGAGGTGAGTGGAAATCACTCATGTCATAGTTCTCCTTTAATTACGGCTAATTAAACCTTGCGATAATCGGGGCAGGATGGGGCTGCCGTACGTAAATCGTACAACGGTTTGATCGGCCGAAAAGTGTCGTACGATAATCGGAAGGTGTATGGCCAGCTTTATACTACTAAAGCTGCCCATACACCTTGCAATTATCGTACGATAATCGTGGGAAATCATGCGATCGTACGTTAAATCGCAAGGTGTATGTAAGGCGTGCGACCGTTTCGTACGATTGCGGGTTAATGGCGTGCTCGTTTGACAACTGCTGAACGGGCCGTTGTGCGCACGCGCACATTGCCCGTTCAGCATTGCGGCCATCGGAAGTAAGTACGATCTGCCTGTCCAAGGTGGGCAGATCGTACAAGCTTTTAATTAGCTTACAACCATCGCAAGACACAAGTCTTGCGATGGTTGTAAGGTGTATGTAATTAGCCCACATGGCGGAACCATGGCAAATGTATAATTAAGAAGAAACATTTTTTTTTTTTTTTAAACCACACAATACAACTTCCTTAAAAAGGATTGTATATCAAACTGATATATTTCACATACATCATTTATATTTAAATAAAATGCATTATTTTTAAAGAAATGCATATTTCTTTTTTTTATAGTTGAAAGTGCAAAAGTGCAACTGAAGCCAAAAGGTGTTTTTTTTGTCTTGGATAGAGTGGCGAGGGATTAGTAAAACATCAGGTTTTTATTGCTGTGTCACCCTCTGTTTGGCCTGGTGACTTTTAATTGAACGCAAAAAAAAATAAAAAATATATATATATATCCAAAAGTCACCAGAACAGGAATAAAATGGGAAATCTTTCCAGTGGGGACACTAGTTCTGTTCTAGTGGTTAAATATCCATGATTAGCACACTTGTATAAGGAATGCTTCTGGTAGGACAGTTGGCTTCATGAATATCTTGTCATTTTTATTACTTCCCAAAATTCCCTCGTCATGTCAACTAAGAAATGGCAACGGTTATTTTTATTGCACATATGTAAACCAGAATGACACTTCAGTTATCTGTTGCTGCATCCTGCCTTTTCCATCAGTACTTTCCAACTATTACCTATGTAAGTTGAAAGCTGTGACCTGTAGCAGTATTCTGGTGCAATGATCAGTATGTTCCCAGAGACCTTATATTAATATCAGGGAAAGACTGGAGAATAAACAATGTTTAGCAGATACAAAAGACCACTGTTGAAGCATTTTTTTAAATGTACACATAAGTAAAATTAAATGGTTCTTTCCATTTCAAATCTTAACTGAAGGAACTGAAATAGAAGCCAATTGGTTGCTCCAGGTTTGGTCTGTTCCAGTTTTGGTAAACTGCCCTCATTGTCCACTGCCTCGCATTGCGGCCGGCTCACTTTTTTGTGAGGCCTCAATGTGATCACCCGCACGGGATTGCAAGGCACATTGTGCCTGCAGTGCGGTCCGACCCAAATGCTGCAAGAACTATTTTGCTGGCCGGAGGGCGTGGCTATGGTGCCATTCACATCAATAGCCCTCCTGCCCGGCCGCAATGCGAGGCAGTGCGTTCCGGCCAGAATCGGACCAGAACGCACTGCTTATGGTGCAAACTAACCCTTAAAGTAGGTTATACTTATTTTTGCTAAGCACCCATACACATGGTGGGCAAATACAGCATATAGACATGCAGCTTAAACGACATCTGTATCTGCAGTGCCCAGAAACCTCAGCTGCTGTGATTTTCTGTCCTTAGGATTGTATGGAATAAAACTACGTACACATGTACGAGGGCGAGTCACAAATTATCCGCACTCTGGCCGTAGATTTTTTTTTAAATCAACTTTTAGAAAAGACAAATGCATCATATTTGAACATAATCTATTTGCTTTTCAATACACTTTGTCCATCTGTCAACAAGCTTTCGTACTACCTCATTAAAAAATGTTTTAGGCTGAGCTGGCTCCTTCTTGATGGGCCTTCCACTTGTGCGACCTTCCTTGAACTTCTCTATCCATTCGCTACACACTTCTTCGCAACAAAACACTTTCTCCATACTGCACACAAAGTCTTTGATAAATAATGGCACCAGGCACACCCTCACACCACAAAAAAACAAATCACTACACGCTGCTCTTCTCTCGTGCAAACCACAAGTGGGGCATCCATTTTTTCCTCGCACTTCAGCTACAAATTAACTGATGTAACATATTCACACCTGCACAGCAGTGACTGGGGACACAGGATCCTTAAATGGAAAACGCTGATAATCGTATCCTCGTATGCGTTTGTAAACACTGGTACCGGCGTTTACATGCAAAGGGGTATAAGCTCCCAAAGGTAGAAACGCTGGTACCAATGTTTACATGTGTTGGTCCTATGGACCGAACAATAAAGCAGCTTGGGTTCCCGGACACTGCAAGTACAGGCATATTCATTTGAACAGTACCCCAGTGCATCTCCTGCAGCAGAACATGTGGTACTGCAATGACATGCATCCTGCTGCAGCACGGTGGGGGCAAAACAAAAAGTAGTGCATGAGCTGCTTTTTCTCACCACAACGCACGCTATTGCTGTACCAAGTGTTGCTCTTCGATGCAACGCACAGCCCCATTCATTGCATTGGAGTGCCATTTAAATGAATGGCAACACAACACCCCTAGTGCATGGTACCGCATGCTAGGTGCATTGTGCTCTGATTTGAATGGGCCGTAAGACCTGTGATATTTGTCCCTTCTCACATTTTTCAAACAGCCTTTTTCCCTTTTTCTTTTTTTTATAGACACAGCAAGAATATAATTGCAGCAAAAAAAAAGTCTACGACACTTGGCTTGTCTTTTAAAAAGGAAGCTCCTATCCACCCAGCTTCTAAGATCACTGGGTGATATGCCAGCTGGAAACTTGCCATGCCTGAGGTTCATCCTTCTGTCCTCACCATGCTTGATCTAAATCATCAGACTGGTGCACCTGGAGTGACTGTTTTCATTACCAGCATATCAGAGTAATGTAAAAATCGATTGCTGGGCCTGTAGGAGTACACTGGTACACTGCCCAGTATGTGACCAGGAATGTCTGTTACTATAATAGTCTGAAGATGCAATGAAAAAAGAATTCCAGTATATCTTATTACAAAAGGAAACAGTATACCGCACTTTTTAATGGTCAACTGAAACCTCCTTTTTTGTACTTGTTATTCAGTCATGGCATTGTTTGCTTTTATTGTGTGTTCTTCATCTTTAACTGTACTATGCTGCAATTTGTTGTCAGCACGATTGAGATCCAGAGCGCTGCTCACACAGAGCTTAGTGGTCAGTGTCTCAAGCAATTTGACACACCCTCTCCTCAGATCTCCAATCAGCAACGCAGCTCAGACGGCATAAGCTGTGTTGATTGGCGCACTAAAGAGGGGCTGGTGTTGGAGAGCTGGAGACCTGCAGTGCCTGTGTTAGAGCATTGGTCTAGCTCTCCAACATGCTAATTGGTACAGCCATGATAAACTCATTGATATTTATGCAATGCTAACATGTTTGGAAAAGAATGTGCTATATAAATTTATTTAAAAACAAGGTATGAGAACAGCAGGAACAAGACCACTGCCCAACCGTTGTACTATCAACAAGTTATCTTGTCTGTCAACCGACAGGGGAAGATTTTTTTCTCACTTCCTATCCCCGTAAAATATTGGGGTGGAATGGAATATACAAAAAAAGTTCTAACCCTTCCCTACTCTATTATATGTGTTTGTCCCTGTGTCCCCTTGCCCAAGCTAAGCAATAGGAAATAACTTGACTGAAGCTGAGCATTAAAAGGAGAACTATGGGGTCAGTGTTTTTCCCCATAGTTCTCCTTAGGGTAACGGGAGGACACAAACTAGCGTCCTCCCGTTACCCTAAGCTCAGTATACTGCGAGCTACATACTGAGACGCCGGAGTGGATCCTGACATCGATGTCGAGATCCGCCCAGCTGCGTGAGTGACAGCTGGCTCTGCCTATCTAGAGGCAGAACTAGCTGTACCCGCCCCCTCCCCCGTCCGTTCTGCCAGTCAGCGCTGGCAGATCGGAGCGGGGAGGGGGGAATCCAGCCCCTCCCCTGTCACGGCAGAGAGCCGTGACAGGATCGAGAGGTGAGCGAACGCTGGTATCTGTTCGCTCACCTCCCGATCTACTGAGCTGACCTGTGACAGTCTTTGTCACAGGTCGGCTAGAACTATGAGGTGAGTGGAAATCACTCATCTCATAGTTTTCCTTTAAAGATACCCTGTCACCAACTGTAAATTGCAGGTACAAAACATAGAAAGATCAAGTATTTTAAAATGTGAACTTGCAGTTTTTTTCTTTCCATAAATTATTATTTACTTACAATGTGCCTTTGATCTTGCTACAGGTCATATTCCTCTTCTCTGTACTGGTAAAGCTTGTCCACTCTCCCTTCATCTCTCTACAGGTGAAACTCGAATAATTAGAATATCGTGCAAAAGTAATTGCAGTAAGTGCTGCAAAAGGGGCCCAAACCAAGTACTGAGTACATATGCATGCTTGTACTTTTCAGAGGTCCGATATTGTTCTATGTACAATCCTTGTTTTATTGATTGCATGTAATAATCTACTTTTTTGAGGTTGTGGATTTGGGGTTCTTGGGGTTTTCATGAGCTGTAAGCCATAATCATCACAATTGAGACAAATCACGGCTTGAATTATCTTGCTTTGCATGTAATGAGTCTATCTCATATATTAGTTTCACCTTTTAAGTTGCATTAGTGAAATAAATGAACTTTGCACGATATTCTAAATATTCAAGTTTCACCTGTATATAACCTTTTATGTAGCCGTCAGGGGTGGAACGAAGGGGAAAACTAGAACGTGTCTTTTTTTTTAAGCATATTGTTTTTATTAAGAATTTTCATGTTTAACAATGCGATAACATGTTAAAGGTAACGGTCAAAGAAGAAGAAAAAAAGAAAAGAAAAAAAAGAGAGTCCAAATTAAGAACTTTTAAGCTATATGCAAGTACAAAACATGCTATATGAATGTACAGGGCAATATCACACAAGGAAACCCAAGATCGCAAGTAAACACAGTAAAATGGACCCTGGGTGTGCAAGCATAACGAGGTAGAGTATCTATTGAGTGGGTGGGTAGCTTAACGTGTCTCTTAAGTGACAGCTCCAAGTCTACTGGGGCTGCTGCCATCACATCCAAGATGGCGGTGCCCTGCAGCAGTCTTATGGCTTTTGCATTCGACACGGGGAAGGTTTTTACATGTAAATAACATGCATACAATATGTTAAATGCACATATAATCTTATTGAATTTCTGTTGACATGGATGTTCTGGTGACGGCTTCTCTTTAAACCATTTTGTATACACCACAAAACTATGGGGTTATTTCCAAAGCGTCTCTTGTATTGGGAGATACCCCACAGACGTCTATGGGCATTGATTGCGCAGATGTAGCCAGCGGAAAGGAAGATTTCAGCCATTGGATATGAAGATTGGATCGGGACCTGACGATCAGATTTAAGCAAGTATACATCTGAGGCGAGGTAGGGGGAGTTACATTCATGCTGAGCATTTAGTACTACTTTTTCTACCCTTAAAAACGGAAAGAAAAAGAAAAAAAGAAATACACCCCCCCAAAAAAAATCCCATTAATTTCTATGGCCCTGTTCACATCTGAGCATTTTGTCACAATAACCAAAACACCTGTTGGTGGAAAAAGGACATGAGCTTTTCTTTGGCATATTACAGCTCGATTTGGCCCCATAGACTCAATAGGAAATGCTCGAAAATGTGCGTTTGCTGTGTTTTTGCACCTTTTACGCATGTTTCCGCTTTAGCATCAATGAGCTACAGTCTACTCATAAAAACATGCAACTTAAATAAATGGGCGTAGACCATGCTTAAGAACATGCAAAAAACGTGCAAAAATTTGCATCAGAAATGCACAAAAACGCTGTGTGAACCCAGCCTCATTTATGGGGATGAAAGAGCAGGAGAACTGTACGTTCTGTGTTAATAGTACACTTATTCTTTAAATTCTATAGAAATTCTTCAGAAAGAAAAAGGTCTAATAAAGAAATTAGAGAAGATTCCACCTGTATCTGAAATCAGTACAGTATTTCTTTCTTACCACATTTATTCACGGATGTTGGTGTTTATGATAATCAGTATTCACTTGAACATGTATGCAATACACAATAGTTGCAGAGATTGTACAACAGGTTTGAGTATTTTAAAAGGCATCCAATTGTTAGGAACTACAACCCTTATATTAAAAATGTAGAATGACCACATGTGGGGTGGTTCATGCAAAAAAAAATGTGCGTCTTGACAAGGATGCTGACTTACAAAGCTTGCACAGTTAGTATCCACTTAAAATAATATACATCTGACTAATGTCAGTTTGCCTAATCTGCTTTAGGAGCCGTGCTCAAGCTACACGACCAGCTTAGTAATCACTACGGGACTCTTCTATATGAATCCTTGCATTGTTTATTGAAGCAATGTTGTAAACAACAAAAAGAGCCTTTGTACGTCAAACCTAGAAAAGCAATGAGACTGACCAGAAATACTCTGCTGTTTATTCAGAGTTAGACTCACTTTACTGACACATCATGGCCATGCCAATATAGGACATCAGGTCCTTTCTCAAGTCCTCAGCTGTACATAGCAATGCACACTTTGTAGTAGACTCTTGCCTTGTAGCTCTGGCGTCCTGGGTTGCCTCATCAGTCAATAAATCAATTAACCTATGTTCCCAAGTGTTTCAGCTCTATCTGGGATTGTACTGTATATGTCACTGAAAATAAGAACATTGAATGATCATCTAAGACTCCTGACTTCTTATGTCCTGAGATTTGCAACTGTGAGGCCTGGTGGTCAATACAGATCACAGCATTTTCCATTTTAAGTGCATTTAAAGTGGAGCTTCAACCTGGAATTCATCCATGTACAATAAATAGCCACATAACACATGTACCTAGACATAGGACCACATTTGACTTCTGACTGTGCTCCAGTTGTCCAGCAATTAGCAATGGAAAACTGCTGGCCATTTACCAGCAACACCTTGCAATTGATGGAGTTGCTCAGCCACACCCATGCTATCTACGGTACGTATTTAACAGCATCAGTTCACAGAGAAAGCAGTTCAAAGTCAGGCTTTGCAGTCACAAGTTAAAGACAGCATGGGTTGCATGGAAATGGCCGTCAGTTTCCAATGCGGATTGCTGGACAACTGGAGCATGGACAGAAGTCAAATATGGTGCTGTGCATTTATCAAGGCACATGTGTTATATTGCTATTTAAATGTTCATACAGTAAATCTAGGGTGACCTTCCACTATAAGAACAATCAGATCCTCTGGTGGTGAGAAGATGTGTAAAGTATTCAGAAACACTGTTTTTTTTCTTGGCACCAAAGAAAAGTCAAACAGTTACATTGTAATGAAAAAAAAAAAAACCCAAACAAAAACAAATTGCCAGCTTTTTGGATTGATGGGCGAGATGCTCTTGATCTAAAATGCTACAGAACTTCTGCAAAGTATGCCTAGACAGTTTTCCCACAAGACCTGTAAAATGTTTCAGAAGTCTGAGACCTTAGAATCCACCATAAGACTACAGATCAGCTCTGTTTTGCTATGGAGTAAGAATCTTTGTTCATTGGAGGTTGTCTGAGGTTAGTGCTGTTAAAAAAAGGACAGTTAAAACTGACTTGCTGCTAAAGACATTTGAGGTAACTGCCCTTGTAGAGATCCATTTATTATTTATGCAGACGAAACACCACTCAGTCTAACACTAATACATTTCTGTCTTTAATAATGTAACCACATCATGCATATTTAAAAATATATTCTATATTTATTGTAGAGTAAGTTGCATTAGACAATGTTACATTCCCATCATGTTTCTGGAAGACCACTAATATGTACAGTATCTGATCTTACAATGGAATATTGTATAAATGGCATTTCCAATACACAGAAAAGCCATCTATGTCTGATGTGCACTTGTCAGCACTTAAAATTATTCTAGTAAAGGGGAATCAATAATGTCTCTGAAGGTACTGGAGATACCTAAAAAAGGCTTCTTGGCCACTACAAACAACATTAAAATAAACCTTCACTCACTCGAATTTATTAAATCAGTGTCAGCAGACCTATCCCTCTAAAGGTGCCCATACACTTTACAACCCTCGCAAGACTTTTGCGAGGGTTGTGAGCCAGGCGAGAGAGCGGGGCAAGGTGAGCCAGGAGAGAGAGCGGGGAGGGACAGCCAGGAAAGAGAGAGGGGAGGGACAGCCAGGGGAGAGATCAAGGAGAGACAGCCAAGAGAGCGAAGAGAGACAGCCAGGAGAGAGAGAGAGCGAGGGAGGGTTTTTTTTCGCTGGTAGATCTCATGTAGCTCGTCATTTGAAAAGTAGATCTCAACACAAAAAATTGTGGGCACCCCTGCTCTAAACTAAGCGCTCCCACACTGGACCAGAATTATGTCTTATAGTGGACCTTGCAGCCAATAAATCTTTTAATGTTTTGTAACTTTACACTAAACACAGTGCCAATGTATGTTCTGACAACACCTATATCTTTCTTCCTCCTCAGAAGGCATGTGCACGCATCATCCAAGGTCAACATCTACCAGATGCTGGCCCATAGTAGGGTGCCTCCGCCCCCTCCCTCTGCTGTGCCATTCACAAAGCACATCTGAAATGCCATGCTTTGTGAATGGCAAAGTTCCATATTTTACTGTGAGACAGTATGTGCATTGCTAATAAACTCTTCCCTGTTTGCCACAACCATTAGCATGTTGCAACCATTACATATGTTTTGAAGCAGCAAGCTATTTCACTACTGGCGGACCCAGAGCTACACAGTGATGTCGAGACATGCGTGGTGGCACCTGGGTGTGGAATCCCAGCTGCAGAGGATGATTGTGAGCAACCAGAGAGGGGGGCACAGTTTGCCATCTTTCCCCAGGGTACTGCAAGAATTCCACTCACCACCAGTGAATTCCCTTGATCATAGAATAATCTTTGGTATTAGAGCTTGTTTGGTGGCTGGACCAGTCATTCATAGTCAAGACACTATCTCAAATCAGTAGGCACTGCAGGAAAAGTGAATTCTATGCATTCGTAATTAGTGCCTTTCACCAAGGGATTACCAGTTAATAGATCCCTAGCTGATTGTTTATTTGTGAATAAGACTAGTAACATTTTTAAAGTGTATATCCACTTTTGCAGCCAAATTGGGAAAAGTCTAAAAAGGTCAAATATTTTTGGTATGCTGTGTAAATGGGAACACACAAACCTATAAAAGGGTTTTCTCAAATTTGACTGCAAGAGTGAAAATACACTTTAACGTTTATAACAGACATTGTTAAAACTGAATTCTGGCTGCTGGGAAGGGCATACTGCATATCCATGCTCTTTGCACTTCGATAAATTACCCAATTTTAACGCTGTATTGTTAAATAGTCTAGTAATTACAAAAGGACACAAAACTATTTGATGTTCAAAAAAGATAAACATCTTCTGCCAGCATGACGTTAAGAAACACCAATTTCCATTTTTATACTGTGACCGCATTTCCTGGCATTCATGGTGCCGGGCTATTTGACAGGTACAACATCTTGCAACCATGCTCTTTCACAAATCACTTCAGTGAGCAGTCTGTTCCTGGATCTCTGTGATTTGTCAGATACACTGGCACATCTGACTGTGAAAATAAAATATAGAGATCATGTCTGGTTAGAGGAATCCCCAGAGTCGGTCAGAGAGAGCCTTATGTGCTGTAAACTGTTAATGGTTTCTGCCTGGAGTTGCTCCACCCAGGTTTCTTTGAAATAAATACAGTACATTCCCAGCCACTTGTACCTTCTCCAATTCCCAAACAGGAAAAGCAGCAGTCAGACTAAACCCACCAGCACGGGTTGTAAAAAGCCAACGCAATGGTCTGTGCAATGAAAGCACTGTGCGTGACTGCCAGGCTGATGTCTGATCGGCTTTACTATATAGGCAGGGGCTACACAAGAACAGCAAAACGTAGGTTTCAATCCTATGTACCAGAGATGTATAGGATTTAACAAAAACCAGCAATCAAAGTTTTTGGCCAGTATTTGTGGAGTTTGTGCTTGCAATCAGCCAAAAACGCTTTTAGCAAATTCTCTACAATGTACAGGGGAGTAAGATAGAGAGAACAGAAGAGAGAGAAAGCTAGAGGGTGCAAAAGAAAGCGCGAGAGAGTGCGCGCACATGAGAAAGAGTGCACATGAGAGGGAGAAATAGAGAGAGAGAGAGAAAGATCGTGAGCGAGAGAGAAAAAAAGATCGTGAGCGAGAGAGAGACAGGGCGGAGTGTGAAAGAGCGCGAGCAAGAGAGAGCACATGCGAGAGAGAGAGCGTGGAGCTAAAGCATAAGAGTGAGCGAGCAAGAGAATAGGATAAAGCATAAGGGAGAGAGCATTCAAGAGAGCACACAATAGCGAGTGAGATAAAGTGCAAGTGAGTGCGCGCGCACACAAAACACACAATACACACAATACACACAGCAGCGAGATAAAGCGGAAGAGAGCGTGAGATAAAAAAAACAAAGAGTGTGCATGAGAGAGAGCGTTAAAGAACACATTCAAGAGAGCACAAGATGGAGTGAGAGATAAAGTGCAAGAGAGAGCGCGCAGGAGAGGACACGAGCTACAGAGAGCGAGAGCGTGCGAGAGAGATTAGGGTACTTCAATGCACTTAAGATTTAACTCGAGTTTAGTGTCCCTTTAAGTGTACACAATAGAATAAAGGTTTCCTTCCCACAAAATTTGTAACCACTCACTTTTTTGTGTTTACACTGCATCCTGCAGGTTCCTGTGCGCCTCTTTCCCGAACTTTCGGATGGAGAAGCGTGCACATTGTCATGTACAACTCATGGAACTACATGTCCTATCATTCTTTGAGCAATCGTGCATGCGTGCCCCTGCACTCTTAAAATCATGCCAATAAGCACAGACAGCCAGGACTACACATGCTGCCTTCTCCTCCTCCAAGGGTAGAAATTGACAGGTGCTCAAGAGACAGCGCCTCAAAAGCAACTTGTCAATCACTTCCCCTAGAGGAAGAGCAGAGGGCCAGTCCTGCAGGTGTCCTCTTGGGCTGTCAGTGCATGTCAACAAAGGCAGTGTTAGTGCACATTGCACTATAGTCAGATCCTGGGACAGAGCAGAAAAGAGTTATTCCATATTTTTTATTTCCATGTTCGTCAAGGGAAAGGAACCACCCTGAAATAGAAACGTTAAGGGGCAAAGAGGACCTGCAGAACAGGAAGGAAATTACAACTTCTTTACATAAAAAAGCAGCACCTATAGCAGGAGTAAAACTTTGAACCTCCAGCTGTGGTGAAACTACAAATCCCATCACACATCTGCCTCTGGGAGTCATGCCTGTGGCTGTCAATGCCTCATGGGATTTGTAGTGTCACCACAGCTGGAGGGCCAAAGTTTGATACCACTGATCTATACCAAGTCTTCACCTAAGCATTAGGAAATGGTCAGATTTTTTAACATAAAACAATACTGTAATGTGTGCCTTACTGTAATCCATGGTTGTTTCCCTTCTCTTTGCTGCTCTTCCTTTTAAATCTGTATCTGTTCTCATGCTGGGCAGAACTTCTATTTTGCAGCAGACTGCCTTGTCTCTGGAATGGATACATGGTGTCTGTGTGTAGGTTTGCAACCTGAGCCAGCACTACAGGAAGAGGCACTCAGCTGCCAAGGGAAGTTCTCCCCAAGCATGAGAAGACATGAGGATTTAAAAGGAAGAGCAGCACAGAGAAGGGGAACTACCATGGATTACAGTAAGGTACACATTACAGTATTGTTTTATGTTAAAAAATCTGAGGGTTTAATGTCACTTTAAGTGATACTAAACTCAGGGGTTAAACATTATAAATACATTCAAGTACCCAAACTATTAACAAAAATGTATCTTATTTGTGTATCACTCCGCTGTAGATGCTCAAATCATCTCTGAATTGGTGCCGACACTGTCCTTCCTTCTGGAGGGTGGCTACTTTTGTTCCCCATGGTCCCTGTGTGTGTGTGTTGTAAAGTAGTCACCGCTCCAAGCTCACTCCTGGGCTACAATCTCAATTCAAATTAGTATGAGACTGTAGAACATCGTGGGAGTGAGCTTGGAGTGGTGGCTACTTTACAACACACACAGGGACCATGGGGAACAAAAGTCCTGTTTTGATACACAAATAAGATACATTTGTTAATAGTTAAGGTTCTTGAATGTATTTTTAAGATTTAACTCCTACATTTAATGTCACTGTAATACCACCCTGCATTGCTGATAACTTGTAGCCAGTGACTGTTTTCAAAATAATGTTTCACAATTTGTTATTTAGATGAATGGTTTTTTTTTTCTTGTCTGTAAACCATAGAAGATTGTCTGCTTAAATTGTCAGAGTACAAACTATTTTCAAGTACTACTAGTCTCTCCAAACTGCAGAAATGGCTGAAGGGGAATGGTGCCTTAAAAACTGTCCTACATAAGTTTGCAGGCGAGTTTCTGGGCTTCTCCTGCTGTAACCACGTAGCTAACATATTTTCCATGTATTTACCTTGGCTAACACAGTATAATGAGAGAAAAAAAAAATATGGCTCAACTAATGTGAACCATGTGGTCTGTGCTACCCAAGTATTCTTGATTCTGGCAGAGGTCAGGGCTATGGCAGATGCTACTGTCTGATGAACACTGCAGAAGAACAGTCTGAATTTTACTTAGAAAAGTTATTTTTGGCAATACTTGTCAAGCAAATCAATGTAACAAACTAATCTAAGGGTGGGTGCACTCACATACTTTCCAGGACTGACATATGATGTGTTCATGATTGATACAAACTGTTCTACTTAGCATAATTCAAATGACAGTGGGGGAAGAAAAAAAAAAAGCAGTGGATTAAGTGCACCCATCATTTCACTGTGAATGATCTCAAAAGCTCCTCATAACTGATGTCAAATGCATTCAGAATACACCAAAAATCAAGCTGCATTTGCCCATCGAGGAGCACAAAGCCTGTCCACAAAGGCCCATTGTAAGTGGTGCTTCCCATGGATGAGGACTGAACTGTAATCTCTGCTGTTGGTTTCCAGGATATTGGGTGCTCACTTTTGCTGTGCTTGCCAGGACTTCTGTTCCACGGTTCGCATTTGCTTTAAAGAACACTGGGGTAGATGTATGAACAATGTTCCTACTGCCTGAAGATTAAAACACAGGTCCTTATACTCCATATGATTGCCGTATGTGTTGAACAGTGTAGCTCCACCATGACAGTCCTTGGCTGCTGTATGGCATGCATGTCTGTAAATAAGTATGTGCCTTCTGTAGTCCATGTCATAACACCTGACAGCCTAATATATGCAGGCTTTAAGTCAGCATTAAGACATAATTGCCAACATAACAGTATTGTTGCATTAAAAGGGGGTCTGAGGGGTGGGGGGTTAGATGTGAGCTTGGACAAACAGGTTTAAAAGGTTTTTAGAGAACAAGTATAAAAGCTATATTAGAGGCATATGTACATGCCATTAAACCGGCTTAGCTAGGTCACGGGTACTAAAGAGGGAAATAATGTTGCGCTCATTAAATGTGTTGCTCTCACTAACTTCATTACCATACATTACAGAAGCCAGGGGTGTGATCCTTTAAACCTTTGTTAGGACAGGCAGTGTTCAAATCTACTTTACAAATTATAATGAAATGGGCAAGCACAGTACAGACAGGGTCTTTACAACTTTGGGGATCTTGCCACTGTTTGGTTGTAAATGGAATTATCGAACATCTTTTTTTTATTCTCCTTCTTATAGTGGTCCACCTCCATGGCATGTAATTTTGAGATTGCAATGGGTCTTCTGTCTCATGATTTTATATAGGAGAATTTATTAATGATTAACAAAATTCCCTTTTTTATATATGCAAAAATAAAAATTAAGAGACATTCATGTGTTGGTGACCAATGTGTGCACATCATAAAGATCTCCCTTTTCAATGTTTGTACCTTACTTTACAAAAAAACTCATCCATGTCTATATACTGTATACCTTTCTGGCAATTCCACTATTGACTTTGTTCCATTATACTTGTAAAAGGGCTTAGTTCTAACTGTAAGCAGTCTAAATGTTTACGTGTTGCTTAGTGCCATGTGGGAATGTAGAAATAAAAGTGACGTAGAACCTATGTTTATATTCTATGGTTTAGTCTTAGCAGCATCAGGATTCGTCTCCAATTGCCATCAGACAAATGAGCAATGCCATTACTAGATGCAATGGATATTTAAAACTGAAAAAGTCTAACTCCAGCCAAAGATTTTCTTTATTTTAGACAGTGCAAGAGTGTCAGAATGATCATCAAGATTTTCTTATTAAGTCATTAGTTTTTATTGCTGGTGTTGCATCTTGGTGTTTCCCATCACTTCCTGCTCATTTGATAGTTGCAGGAGATGGCCAGAGACTGCAGCTATGCTACAGGAATGGATGGATATTGAGGATGTACTGCTGGAGACAGCCAGAGACTGCCAAAAGGTTACAAGAGAGTTCTGGAAATGCCATTACAGCCCTTCACAAATCAATGGTTCAACCTTAGTTCTCCCTGGTTCAGCGTTAGTGCGCCCTAGAGCCCCCTTAAAATTTCCTGCCACATTTAATATTCCTCTCAGTATGATCCATTATATTAGGATATTGGGAAAAAAAATACGACAGGACAGAACAGAAAAGAAAACAAAATGTAAAAAAAAAGCGTGACATAAACCAAACCATTTAGGCAAAGTTACAGTTTAAATGGTCCCCTTCTCTATGCCATCTATTTCTTATCACAATTAATTTAAATTGCAGCCAAGGAGACCTGCTTGCTCATCCCTTAATTCTGCTATGCTGGTTCCTTAGTGTAGTTCAGGTCATTTCAGCGCCATTTTATACATCGCCCATTATGTTTACAAACAAGCGTGGACTAAACAAGCACAACAATAGCAAGACCATGACATTTCTGCCATGTTCAGAAACAGCAGCTATTTATAGAACTTTTTCTGTGCGTCTTACACAGAACTTAAACAATCATGAAAACAGGTGACAGAAAAAAAAAATCCTTCGCACACCCATGACTGAAAACTTGTAATAATCACACAAATCTAGAAGTGGTTTAAAGTGACACTAAATACTCAGGAGTTAATCTTAACAAGGCATTTAAATACCATAACTACTAACAAAAATATATCTTATTTGTGTATCACTCGGCTGTAGATCCTCAAATCATCTCTGAATTGGTGCTGACACTGTCATTCCTTCTGGAGGGAGGTTACTTTGGTTCCCCATGGTCCCCTGTGTGTGTTGAAAATACTGATCCGTGCTCGTTCCTGTGAGACTACAATCTCATGTTTAGTTTACTAATTTGTATTGAGATTGTATATATCACAGGAGTGAGCTTCGAGTGGTGGCTACTTTACAACACACAGGGACCATGGGGAAAAAAGTAGACACCCTCCAGAAGAAAGGACATTGTCATCACCAATTCAGAGATGATTTAAGCATCTACAGCTGAGTGATACACAAATAAGATACAGTTTTGTTTAGGGCTGCAACAACTAATCGAATATACTTGAATGCATTTTTAGGATTTCACTCCTGAGTTTAGTGTCACTTTAAAAACACTTGTACGTACTTTATAGCACTCCACAAACATTATTACAGAGCAGATGTTTGTAATGTTATGCTGAAAGACAATTAAAAGTAGAAAAATAAAAAACTGCTAAATATATACAATAGTATGTTTATTCGCTTATTCAATATTATGAATATATTTTTATAATTATTCTTTTTTTATATAAAATTATTGGGAAGTGGTACCCCCTTTTACACACACACACACACCTCACTGTATGACAACTAATTTATTATTAGCAAGTTTATTGGCCAAACACCGGACACATTTACTTGTCCAGCTTCTGCGGTCTACTGTATTCTAACAGCGGCAGATATTCCGATGTCAAAATACCTATCTTGATTTTTCAGGCTGGCTCCTTTGAGAAAAAGTTGATTATAAAATCGACTTGAAACTGGGGGGCCTGAGAGGGCTTGAAACTGGTCGAATTTTGGGGCTGAGTCAGCAGGTCTCAGACAAAATATGACCAGTGTATGGCCAGCTTCAGTTGCAACAGTACCTGATCTGGTTTGCAGGCCTCCTATATGGCTGTTGATGGACCTAAAAAGCATTGTTCAGGTTGCTGTAAGGAAACCACTAAAGCTGTTGGACAGATAGGCTTCAATTTTTTTTTCATATAGAACATGAGAAAATAAATAGCAGGTAAATAGCTAGGCAGATGCAGAATTACACTGTACATATTTGGAAAATATAAAAAGCAGGAACCCCCTCCCAATTACTTTCACAGGAATGTTCCATGTGTATTTTTCTACTGGTACATGGAGCCACAGAACTAGGAAACATGCCAAGACAGTAATCTTGACCTGTATGGAGAAATCAGGTACTTTTCTATATATCTAACAAGTTCTATTCATAGTTTTACATAAATACTTAAAAAATATTTGTAGCTAAAAAAAAAAAAAGTTAACGTTTGTGTATAAATTTACTTGTTCAGGTCTGCAAGGATAGTTTCTTGGTGGCAATTATATTTTTTTTATACTAGGCAAGGCAACCGATTTTATATTTCAGCCCTGAAAAACTAAGTTCCTGTTTTAGAATACCATTTGTGAAGATGATCAGCTACACTGGAAATAGGATGGAGAGGACTGCCAACATTGGTGGTCACCTTCTGACATACAGACCCCACAGAAGGCAAACAATTCAGTTTTTCATCTAAGGAAGCAGTCAGAAAAGGTTTCACCAACTTGGCTATACACGTGTAGTAAAGCTGAAATTCTTTTGCGTCATCTAGAATTTATGCTAAATGGCAGGATTATCAATGTAGAGCTAGCCAGAAGTATTTAATTGATAATCAGCCATTGAAAACACGTGAGAGGAATTGTTATACAGATTACTCGGTATAGGCATTAAACTTTCAGTGTTAGAAATTAAGCTGATCATTACCATATTTATAATGTAATGTCATTACATAGTTATGTCAATATTACATTAGTCAATTAAACACTTACATGATTATCAAAAAAAGAAAATAAAGAACATACTGGCAATATTCAATTTATTCCACATAAGGGCCAGTCCACACCTAGGTGACACCCCACCGCGCAGCAATTGTGCACGATTCCACACGGATTGCCGGGCGGTCAGGAGTCGCCCAGGTGTGCACCGATCGCGCTGTGGGTGCCATTATTTTCCAATGGCTCCCCAGTCACGTCGGGCAGATCACGCAGTTCCCCCACCGCGATTCCGCCCCTGCTTCGCGCGTTGTGTACCGCAAAAAAAGAGGTACAAGTAACTGACGATTGCTGCGCGGTGGGGTATCGCCTTGGTGTGCCTCTTTGTCAAGCTCGGGTGAGGAAGGAAGTGAGACAGTTGGGGGCAGTGTGTACGGGAGTAGATAGCTATGCGCTTCGAGGCAAAGCCTCTTTGTCAAGCTCGGGTGAGGAAGGAGACTCTCCTTCCTCACCTGAGCTTGACAAAGAGGCTTCGCCTCGAAACGCGTAGCTATCTACTCCCGTACACACTGCCGCCAACTGTTTCACCACTTCTTCACTGCTCTCAGCCGGAGTACGCTCTCAATGGCATCACCGTCCTCTCCCCTGATCCATCTGACAGAGACGACCGCCGACAGTGTTTCGCTACACACATCCAGACACAGAGTGTCCTCGGCCGCAACGGCTCAGCCCGGCCAGCTGAGTCTCTGCGGCTGACAGCTGTTCTCCCACCACAGCGATTGTTCGTATAGGATTTCAGCCTTCCACACCACTGGGCTCTACCTGGCTGTACCTTCCTAGCTGCTCCACCTGACTACCTCCGGGGCTCCCAATGACATCTCAAATGTGAGTTTTTTACAACTGCTTACTACAGTATTAGCGCTCTCAACACATACATTGTTTTCGTTTTGTTACCACAGGGTTCCTCTCCCTGTTTTTCAAAGAGCTTGCACACTGTGTCCTTTATTCATTTACCTCCTCCAGCTAGTTTGTATCCCTTGGTAGTGCGCTTGTCCTTTTGTTCTTGTTTGGATAAATATATATATCTCTCTCTCTTCACTACAGACAATGGTCACAAGATTCCCTGATGGGGTAAAGTGCAAAGTACAAAAATAACCAGCAGCATACTGGCTTACTGCATATAATCATGATTGTCTTCACACTGTTAAACTCCTAAACTTTGTTTCTTGCTTTGGATAGAATTGCGAAGTGGTGTCACAAGTCTAATGATGAGGTTTCCCATCATTTCCGGTCCTATAACAGACTGCAAATTAAAACCTTAACTTTGGCTCTATCACTTCCCCACTCTTACCAAAACTAAAACAAAAAATTAAAAGAAGGTTTTGGCTAGATTTCAATAAAATGATAAATGTAGCAGTACATTGTTGTAGGATTTACTTAGCAAATATGTAGTTAAAGGGATGAGGTAATGAAAACAGATATTTGTAAACTAAACTTTTATTTTTTTTTAACATTCAAAAGCCAAAAGGCAGTTGAAGTTTACACCAACCTTTCTCAACCAGGGTGCCGTGGCACCCGGGAGTGAGTTCTTGCTTTGCCAGTGGTGCCTCCAAATTGTCGGTAAAGGGTAGGCTCTGATGTGAAGGGGGCTGCTGATGTGGAAGAGGGGGGCTTCTGATGTTAAATGAGTGGATTCTATTCTGAGGGGTCCCCCTTTAAAAGGGTTTTGGTTTTGATTTTTGGAAGAAGGTGGGGGAAACACACACTTTTTTTTTTACATTTTAGACTGGGGGGCCTTGAGATTTTGCATACCTTAAAAGGTGCCGTGACCAAAAATTGTTGAGAAATGCTGGTTTATACAGACCAGGAGATTTAAATATGCTGTGAATCTGGCTTACACTGTAGGAACACCATTACATTGGTGTTGATTGGCTGTTAAATCACACATTGAAGCTGAAATGGAGCTCCAGCATGGATCTTGACCTTTAATAACAGAGCAAATGTATCTAGCGATCCCAGGGATACAAGGTTTGGATGCACCTCCCTCCCTTGAAAAGGGCAATGGTATTGTTATTGGGGTGTCCTTATAATGCAGATCTATTGTGAGCAGTTACAGGGATTTAAAAAGCCAAATACCTTCTCAATCAGAATAAGCAGCAGGCATATATTCTACATGCAACACATTATCATTCTGATGCCTATCTTAGCAACATCCCTCTGAAGCTAGCCCTGTACCGCAGCTGGCATGGCAGTTTAAACATCTGAGCCCCCTTTAGTCCGCTTGAATTTTAGATTAAAAAGATAAATTACGAAAGCACCAAAATTCAAATAAAGCTAGTGTTATTTTCTATGCATATGTTTATATGCAGAGGATTAAGCATTCAGTCTTTATCTTCTAGCCACTGGCTGCAGGTCCAGCTGCTAGTTGTACATTATGTAGAGACGGAAACCTATTCAGCACATGTGCAGTTCAGATGTCGGAGCAGGTGCAGCATGAATTCTTGTGTAAATGCAATTTATAATGAAACTTCCAAATTGTTGCCACGGCTCGTGAATGGTCATATGGCTTTCACAGATCATCTCAACACAGACACTGTTACTGCAGAGGTCAGGCAGCACAAGGCTTCTAAAATGAGAGCACAAAAGTGTAAATTAATTCACCATGACCATTAATAAGCCAGGCTGCTCCCTGAGGACCAGAGCTGCTAAAAGTCTTTTCTATAGATAAAGGGAGGCGTGAGTTTGCTAGCATGTGGTCATGTGGCCAAAAGAAAGAACCTTTTCCTACTTGATGTTTGAGGGTAGTACTATGACCATTCCAAATATGCAAAGTAAAAATAATAATATTAATAACAACAAATCACAATATCATTATTATTAAAAAGATTGTGATGGTTATGAATACTACATTAATATTATGATTATTACTACTACTACCACCACCAGTAGTAGCGGGTGGAGCATGGGAGCTGAACAATTGCACAGTGTCTGTGGCTGCTTACCAAGTTGTTTTTTCAGAAGCTTATTTTTTATTAATGAAATGAGAGTAGTATCTTTTTTTAATAAAAGTATATTATCTTTTTAAAACCTATTTGTACTACGAGTTTCCACTTTCTACTTTATGCATGGTCCATTTGGACGAATTGACTGCTTTCAACCCCTGAGGCTGGCAATAGTAGTCTGCACCCGAGAGGAGGAAATGACTGGGAGGTGTTCGTTATCAGGTGCTTCCTCTGCCTGGTTTGAATCAGAGGAACAGCGCATACAGACCCTGGTGGGTCTCTGCTAAAGGTGAGATGCATTCCATAAGATTTCTCTGTTGATGGTCACAGGAGACTGTGATGACTTTACATCCACTTTTATATCTTCTATTTTCATAATGGACTGTTGAAGATCCAGGACTATGGACATTTTTGTATCAATATATTATTTGCACTGGGGTGTATGTTATACACATGCATTTCTTCTATTGTTACTCTTTTCACATTGTATCACATTGTTTCACAGCTAGTATCAATTGTATCTGATACTTTGTTGATTAATTCACACAGCACGGCTTTTATTATTAATTCTATACTATATATCTGACCACACAGATTTCAGCTGCTGCTTAACTTGGAGTAGTGGCGCAAGGTTTCACATTATTCAGTAGTAGAAGACTTTGTTTAGATGCAACAGATCTCACACAACGCAAGATAATTTAACATCCAAATTAAAAAAACAAAAAAGACACTAAAACAAAAAGCACACATTTACAAAAAAATAATATACATACATACAATGTTTTTGCTTGAACTGGCAGATAATGTAGCAGCATCTTTTTGGCAGTGCTGCATTTTGGGTAGGCCAAGATCGGTGCAGAACTCAATGGTAGCTATGTACCTTAACTGGCCCTGGCGCATTCTCAGTTTACATAGAACCCATCTGGAACGAGCAGCCTGCCCATCTAGGTGCAATACAACTGGGTTTCTAATGCCTGGAACAAATGCACTACAACTGGTTTATTTACTCTGGAATTGGCTGCCATTTTTGCATTCATCAGTACACTGGCTCTGTAAATAAGAACTGTCTATATTAGCTGCAGCTGTGACAAGATTTCAGATTCCAACAGTCTGTTAAAAAATAACTTTTTGCGGACACAGTCACAACCAGACACGCGGATACAATTGCTGATCTTGTTTCTGCTCGATAACATGTTTGTAAACTGTGTGTTTAACCAGTGCAACAAGCCAAATTGCATACAAGTGGACATTCTGACCCATCACATTCTGTCCTGTAAAACAGAACAGTCTAGAGAAACGTGAATGTGAACATCCCACTCATAACCTTACAAATCAATCTTCATGGTTACTGAACAAGTGCCATAAAGATCTCACATTTCATAGAACTACAATAATAATAATAAAAAAAGTCTACAATTCCTCTGCTCTATTTTCAGTCTATAGCTGTTGGCATTTGACACTGCATAAGCTTGGCCATGCTTGATCCAGTCTTTGTCAATAGTGTTGTTTGTGTTGTGTGCATTGCTGACAGTCAGACAAGAAGTGGGTCTTATAGGGCTTCTTTAGAGAGTGAAAAGTAGCACTTAAAACTATCAGTAGAGCGTAATACTGGAATGCAAATATTATACAAGTCGGTGCCAATTGTTCTCTTCTCAACTGCAAAAACAGAGGACACACCAGGTGTGAGGACCCGTGGTACAAATGACATATTCTCACCAAAATACAAACTAATATCTCAAAATGTTATTGTGTTTTGGTTTTAATGGGGTATTAAAGAAGGTGTTGAAAGCGGAGAAGCAGCACAAGGAGCCATTCAATTGTGTTTGATTGTCATTTGCCAACAAGAAACATGCCAACAGGAGGAAAAAAAAGGAAAGAGGAGTGATGCAGATGAGCAAATCAGTCTGCGGTGACTTCCTTAGTGCCCAGTCACAGGCTGGGGGAAGGGACAAAACCTAGATTACATAACTTCCATAGAGAAAAATTAGCTTTACGATGCCCACCTGCTTTATAAATATACAAGGCTATGCGTGAGCATTGTGTAACAAAAATGAAATCCGTCCATTTTTATTATTTTCAATGCAGACTGCGTTACCTGGTCAAAGCTAACGTAGCCAGATAGCTGTAGTTGTTGTGCTTTCCCAAATGGGTCCCAGAGATATAGCAATGTGTTCCAGGTCAGACTGATACGTCAATGTCTATTTTCCCTAGGCATGACGTTTGCATATTTATGGCCAAACTAGAGCTTGCCATTAGCACAAGATTTCTTTTCCCTAACAGACAGGTACAAAAGTGTGTATGTTAATATTATCTTATCACTTGGATATTGAGGCACCCCACATACCAGATGACACTGGGCACATCTGCTGTGATCTCACAGTGCCCAAAAGATATAACAAATGTTGCCCAGTTTGGCAAATTCAAGGTAAACCGAAAACCATCAATTAATGCAGGGCTGGACAAATCCTAGGAGCCGGGCAGCCAATGTGTCTTAAAATTTACACCTGGTGTCTAACTTTGAGGTTATCTCTACATGACGTCAATGGAGCTGGCTCTTTAGGAGAAATTTAAAAAAAATTAATAAAATCAGACTGGCTCCGGGATTGGACAGACTAGTTTCCGAATTCTATATTCATTAAAGGCTTGTTCACACCAAATGCAGACCAGATCTGCATGAGTTTCTGCACACGCAGTGCAGTGTGTTATACCGTGTTTTTGATGCATTCCGTGCTGTTTTTGGTTAAAAAAAAAAAATGTTTTTTTTTTTTTTAGTTTAAAATGGTCTTTCAGTGCATTCCAGGTCGTTTGCATGCGTTCCAGAGCAGGTAAAAAAGGGCTTGCTGCAGTTTTTTACATGCTCTGGAACTGAACGCTGCGGTGTGAACTAGAGCCCAAAATACCATTGGAATACATTGGACGCAGTTTTGATCCGATCTGTAACTGCTCTGCTCCTGGAACACTTGGTGTGAACAAGCCCTTAGCTATACCTGGCTTATGGTCTATAAGCACGTACACAGTGTTTCTTTTTTTTTTTTTAGGAGGAAGGCAAGATAAGCAGGATGTATTTGAAACTGATGGAAAAGAACAGCTTAATGGAATGGAATGGTTAGAACCTTTATGAGGTTTTCACTGGCCATGTCCTTACTGGAGCGATCTACCTTCACTTCCTTTCTTGATAATCACGGTCACTAGAACAGTAAGTGAAGGCAATGCTTGCCAAAAGGGGACAAATACAGCAATGGATACTCTGGACAGAAATTCTAAGCCTTCCCTGCTCTATCCAAAACCCCCAAAAATATATAATATAAAATTAAAAAAAGCTAAATGCACTTCAGAATATTATAGGAAGATTAAACGGGATGCCTTTTAGCCAACATAGTGGCTCAATTTTAGAAGTTAGTTAAAGATCACTTCTTCCTTTAAAGCAGGTTGATTTCTGAATCACAAATACATTTAATATTTGCACACCATATGAAATCTCGTTACTCTGTTATACTCAGCTGTAAATAAAAACAATGTTTATCAAACATTTTTAATTACCCCCTTCAAGTACAGCTTTGTATTGTGTTACTGCTATTCTTTCATTGGGGCCTGAATAAAAAGCTAATGAGTCAATGCTGCAGATGAATTTAATGGTGAGTAATTACATCTTGTATGTGCAAACTAAAGGTGGCCATACACTTTACAACCATCGCAAGACCTTAGTCTTGCGATGGTTGTAAAGTACTTTAAAAAAAACGTATGCCCATCTTGGACAGGCAGATCGTACTCTCGATCATCGCAAGCCCGCCCCCCTGAGGGGTGGCCTTCCGATGACAGCAAAGCTGAACGGACAGTGTGCGCGTACGGACACCGGCCCGTTCGGCATTTGTCTCCCGAGCACCGTTCAAACCAGCCGAAAATCGTACAATTTTCGGCTGGTTTTCTAGCGTGCTCCTTAGACAAAAGACGTGCGACCGTACAGTAGAAACGGTCGCACGTCTTCGTTCACACTGCTCGATTCTCGTACGATCGCGGGATTTCCTGCCATTCTCATACGAGAATCGAGCAGTGTATGGGCACCTTAATATAGTTCAACAAGATTCTTCACATGCCAGCTGAAATCAGGTTTGCAGTGGCTGCTCTGGAAGCTGATGAGTGCAGGCAGGATTAGAAGCAATGGCACACAGAAGATCAAGCTTTAAAAAGTGTTGTCTCAGTTATTAAGTATCATTTTAATATAACTTGTGGTAATTTATTTGTCTTTTAGCAAGTCAAAAAGAGTTCCGTTTCAATAAAATATTTTGCTTTTTGGATTAAGTTTGCCTTTAATTCTAGATTCCCCTAAAAAAAACTAAAAATAAAAAAATACATTCTATTTAGATTTTAGTTGCCACAATACTATTTAAACTTGAATTGCAGAATCCTGTGTATCCTGTATTTTGTGTTCTCCTTTAGAGCCCTAATCTTTTTACTTTTAGCATCAGCTCTTTACAGATGCAATGCAGAAAGAAGCCCCCTTTACAGACTCTCAGTAAGTTATCAGAGAAGCAACATCCCTCATGAGAGGGCTCAGTGGGAGTTTATCATACAAAAGGGAGCTGCAAATCAAGAAAACTTCTGCGGTTTTCTCTTTAGCGAACCCAAAGTGCTTTAAGAATCCTTTGGAAACACTTAAAGCCCATCTCCAGGCAAACCAAAACAACTGCAGTTGCAGTGGGGCTACCTCTGCACTACAAGGGTTAAGTGCTCATTTATGCCTAGGGAACAGGGGAAAAAAAAAAGCTAGTTTACTTATTTGATCCCTGTCATAAATCCCAGGCATAAATGAACACTCAACCCGGGCAGTGCAGGGCCAGCCAAACTGCAAGGGTAGTTTTTAGACATGTGCGATTCGTTTCGTTCCGAATCGAAATTCAGACGAATTTTCGGACATTCGGATGTATCTGAATTCCGAATTACAGACATAACGAATGCAAACGAATCCGAATTTCCATTTCCGAAATTCGGTAGCGGTAGTTCGAACGTTCGTTTCGTTTTCGGTTCTTATTCGTTTCTTATTCGTTTCGTTCATTGGAGCAAAGTGACATTAGAGAAGGAGAAAAATATTTTTTCCCCCTCAAATGTCACTTTGCTGCAAACAAACGAACCGCATAAGAAACAAATAAGAACAGAAAACGAAATGAACATTCGAACTACCGCTACCGAATTTCGTCCGAATCCGAATTGACTTTCACACCCGAATCCCGAAAAAACGAAATAACACAAATCCGAATTTAAAACGAAACTAAACAAATTTTTTGGCAGTGCACATGTCTAGTTGTTTTTTTGGTTTGCCCAGAGATGGGCTTTAAATAAAACAACACCAGTTTTACACACAGTGGTCATCCAGCTGTGGAAAAGAGTTCATATTCCCTGGCTGTCTGTTAAGTAATAGGTTAGTACCCAGATCAGAGAGGTTTATGTTAAGGGTATGTACTGAGACAGTAACACCAAGAATATGATAGTGACGATGTGGGCAAAACAATTATTCTCAACTGACAAGCATTTCCATATTAAAATCACATTTAACAAATGGTCCCACTTTTGTTATGAAAAAAAAAAAAAAAAAA
>NW_017307007.1:330537-336903 GCF_000935625.1 Nanorana parkeri
AGAACAAAAGGAGGAAAAAAAATCCATTGCAAAAAAAATAAAATTAAAAATGAATGTTACTTAGAGGGATACACTTATAGATGCTCTAGCAGCACAACCTGTTGTACATTAGGGCTTCTGACCGTGTTCCCCTGTGACCATCATGTTTAGAATGCAGTTCTTTTTAGGTCAAGTCATGGAGATATCCCACCGCACACCCGACTGTTGTACCCCCTTATTTCCTGGGTGCTGAATTGACTCTGCAGATGGTGCCACATGCATATCCAGAAGGTAAAGTATGTCACCAGCACACTAAGGATCTTCATCCATTTTTTACCGGCCAAACATAGTGTCAAACAGATAGCGAAATTTCAAGAACACGCGGTATAAACGGTCTGATGAAGGGACCCTGTATGGTCTTAAAACATCACTATCTGCTTGGCACTATGTTTAGACATTAATAGATGTTATTGGATGAGGATCCTTGGTGTGCTGGTGACATACTTTTACCTTCTTTTTAAGTCAAACACACCACTCATATTTACGCAGTAATCAGCCATCTTCAGGTTTCACTTCTCATGAAAAGAGATTTCCATTACATTTTATAATGCAGTAAGATAATTTAACAAACGCAGGGATCTGACCAGAATTACTCAGAGCATCGATACCTCGGTTGTACTGTGACCTTATGTAAATAGGTATACAGAATTTGCACCAGTAACAGTATGGATATGCTGCCCAATGAATAAAACCTGGAGGCCTGGGCAGATATAAGTAACAACTGACTGGCTACAAATAATCTGCTAGGCCTATGAATGTGATCCATGTGGTAATATGAATAAGAACATTCAGGAATCTCTGGAAAACAGGAGATTAGCTTTCCTTCCTCATAGGTACAATTGAAAGAGCTGATTTGTGATTACATCCATTGTGTTGAGTAAATACTGTGCCTATATATGGCCACTTCTTCGGTCTGGGGACCACAACTGAGACTACATGTTGTCATTGTCTTTGTCCTAATACCGAACTAAAATGACTACTTTTATACAAAGTAATCTATTGCATATGAGACTATTGTCTCACATAAACAAGACAAACATATGAATATATGAAATTTACATAGACCTTACTGCCATTTATCAAGATTTTGACACCAGAGGCTGATCGCGTTATGAAGGGGGATAGACAATTCAAGATAACTAGATGCATTGAGAAAAATATTCTGTATGAACGTTTAACATTAAAAGTATTCTCAATTTTTAAGGGCGTGGCTATTTTAATTCTACTGCTATTAAGTTTAACCTATTAATAAAATGTCTCTTTATCCCCAAAAGCTTGCACTCTTTCAGGATACAATGCAACCATACAGAAGGAAAAGACTTGCTACGCTTAAAGCAATAATAAAAGTGTTAAAAAAGGAAGAGAGCCCTGGAGCTTTTAGCCATAATATGCTAGTACGCACAACATGTTAGCACATTATGACAGACTTATGTGCCAAAATGATCCCCTTCAGCACTGCACTCCTTCCTCACCAGCACTTCAATCTTCCTCCCGGTCTGCTTCCAGGTTGAGTTGAGTTATCTCCCCCTTTGATTGGCTGGGCCCTGACGATGTAACTCCTGAGCATGTGCACGGGAGTTACTTCATCTCGGCATGTCAGACTTTGCACTGAGCTGCCCATGCATGAATCAGTGTACAAGGTCAAAAAACAAAATGCTGAATGGAATCAAGAAGCTGGTCTGCCATATAAAGCCTGCCAAAAACTTTCTTCAGTCTTCTTCAGACAACTGCCTAAGAGGGGGTTTATATTTGGACAGATTTCCTCTAACTTCCTGTTCACAATATCCATTTTAAATGTTTCTTATCTGCTGCACTGGTGTGTGAAAAAAGCCATAAAGCAATTCTGTGTCTTAAAACAAATATACCTGCAAACACTGCTGGGTGTGATCTCACGCAGAACAATCTCTACAAGACGACAGCACACCTCCTATTGCCAAAACAATGATTCACAGTGATCGTCCCAACTGACCAAACCAGTGTCCTCCTGACACTGGTTTGGTCAGTTGTGGCTGAACTGACAAATGTAATTCTAATCATTTTATCAGCTTTGCGAGGGCAAAGGATACAAGCAAAACTATCACTCAGGATTAAGCTATGAAGGCCTAATAATGTTGCAAGCCAAGTCACTGTGCTATTCATCTCTAACAATGCACCCAAGATGCCTTTGTGCTTGCAAATCACTTAATTCGAGCCCACGTCATTATGGTCATAACAGGCCAATTCCAAATCATGGATCAGTGGCATGGAATGTGCATGTTCTCCCTGAGCTTGTGTAGGTTTCCTCCCAATCTCCAAAGTCATGCTGGTAGGTTCATTGGCTCCAGTCTAAATTGGCCTAATATGTGCATGTGAGACAGGGACCGTAGATTGTAAGCTCCTGGAGGGCAGGGACTGATGCGGATGTACAATATGTAAAGTAAACTAAAAACAAAAGAAAAAAAAGGAGGGGGGGTGAAAACACATTTTAGCACAAATCATGTAGGCAAAGACACACTCCACGTCCCCAGTTACACCCCAATGAAGAATAAGCAAAAATTATTGATTTATCCCGCAAGTGCTTTTACCACCACTGCTTTTCCATTATATTTTTTTTTCAAAAATAACAAATGCAATAATGCAGAAGCTGTATGAAATGTTTAGTGTAGTTTAGGGCTGAACAAGTCCCAGGAGCCAGGTAGCCTATGCTCCTTAATGACAGCCGGCACCTAACTTTTGAGGTTTTCTCTAGTTGTCAATAGAGCTGGCTCCTATAAAAATCCTACTGGCTCCAGGATTGGACAAACTGGCTCCTAAATTCCATATTAAATTGTCCACCCCAGTGTAGTTTTGGTAGTTAAATATACATGCATCTATAGGAGGTCTATACATGACACCAAAATGATGAACACCTGAGCTTCAAAAATAGGCACAGGGATTTAGTTCCAAAAAAAAAAAAGACACTTCCTCCAAAATGAAGGACAATTAGGACTATGTATACATCCCTATTCCCCTCAGGAGCAGGCAGTTCATCAAAATAAAATCTACAATGTTTAAAAGCCTATCTCGGGGGGGACACTACCTTTGCAGGGGGCTGCCCCCGCACTGTAAGAGTTAACTGCTCATTTATGTCTAGGGGTTTGTTGAAGGGGACTTTTACTTACCCAATACTCTCTTCCCTGGCAGTCAGTGCTCATCTCTCCCCTCTGTATGCAGTATGTAGGCGGAGGGGTGTGCAGTTGCCTCTCTTGATACTGCAGAAGCCGGGATCAGGTAAGTAAAAGTCCTTTAAGGCTTGTTCACACCAATTGCGGTGCGTTCCAGAGCAGTAGCTGCTGGAACGCGCCACAACCGCTCACAAAACTTTCCCCTTCGTTATGGAGCGGGAGGGGGCGTGGCAGTGCATTGAAATCAATGGCACTGCAGCCACCCTACCACCACCTGCCCGCAGTGCGATCGGATGCGTGGCAAAAGATTGCCTGCGTTCTGTTTCACTGCAAATGCAAAAAATAGAGCATGCAGCATTTTTTGCATTTGCAGTGGACCGGAAAGCACGCAATGTTACGACATTGAAGGAAGATTCCCCGCTCCTAATGCTGCTGTAAGGACTTCCTTTATGTGATGCCTCTTGACCTGAACAGCCTCTTCCTTCCACTTGTTTTCCACAGTCCCTCCAATGCTGGTGCCGGTGTCCAATCCAGCACAGACTCCTCGTGTCCCACAGAGTCTGTCTGGCGTGCACTCTCCCGGCTGCATCCAGTGTCAGTGTTGTCCTCCTTTCTCCCCCAGTGATCTGTACTGCGCATGCGCCCGCCCACACTTCCTCCTTCACAGTGTTCGGGAGCCGGGAGTTCTTCAGCCGAAAGAGCGACGCTGACACAGGTAAGTTAGTTGGTATTTGCCAACTTTTCTTTTTTTTTTTTTTATGTTGTGGTATACATCTACTGCTTACTTGCTTACTTACTACTTTAAACAAGTAGGTAGGACAACCCCTGCACTGCTAGGGTAGTTTTAAAGCTGCCTTCCATCAGATATATATTTTTTTTAATGCTACATGACACTTGTAGCTTAGAAGGCCAAGTCCTGTGTAAGTGTAACATTTGCAGGGATTTGTTACCACTAAAAGACATCACAGTAAAATGCCTTCATCTCCATTTCTCCCCAAAAGACTGATGCCTTCTTTGTTCAGACATCACGCAGGGCTCACAATCTACTTCCTAGACAAAGACTCCCAGCCCCGGGGTAACAATCACATGGCATCACTCTTCTAGCATGCTTCCCTCAGGTATAGGTCACAGACAGACAATTTTAAGTCAGCAATTTATTAATGCAAACTATGGTTCAGTTTTTGATGTTGGCCACGTTTTTTGTAATAACTACAAATGTAGTTTTCACAAAATATTATAACAAAGGAAAGGGTCCGTTCACCCAAAAAAATGCATATTACCGTTTTGGTAGATACTTTTTTATTAAGAACATATTTGGATGAAGTTCTGCTTTATTTGCAGCATCTACCAAAACACTCTGTGCATTCAGGTTAGAACAGAATGGACAGGTTCTCTTTAAGAAGACTGTCCAGCTAGCCCTCTCCCAAGAAGCAGCCTCAAGCAACTCAGGAAACAAGCAAAGGCAAAAGGGAGCCGCTGCAGCAGCTTACACCCAGCTCTGTGTTCTGCAGAAACACTGCATCCATTCACCTTGTAGTCCACCCAGTGGGAAAACGTGTAAACACATACAGTATGGAGGACGGAGCAAATACAAAGATGTCTTTACTTTAAGCAGATATGGCTGACTCCAACTTTCCCTCCAAAAGGAGGACAGTTAACCGTATCACTGCCAGCGGGCGTTTACTTTGATGCTAATTTGTGCTGTCAGCTTATAGCAGAACTGCTTCTAAAAGTTTTCTGTGAATAGGACTGCTGAAATCGCCATCTATTATAAAAGTGGAACAAGCAACCTTTATGTACCTTATGAAAAAGCAGGCATTAAAAGCAGTTCAGGAGACTGAAAGAATATAGGGACTCCCATCTTACATGCAAGGCTATGCACAAGCAGATCATTGAAAGCAATGACGCAGAAGAAAAGAGAATGCCACTTTTCACTAAAGACTAATATAACACATGTGCATGCTGTGCAGGCCATTCTGGAATTTATTGTACTTAAAGAAGAACCCCCCCCATCCAAGACAACGTACCCTTGTAGCAGGGCTACCCCAACACTGAAAGGGTTGTCTAAGGGAAGTTTTACTCACCTGATCCTTGGCCCCGCAGAAGTCAGCAGTCACCTCCGTCTCCTTACGCTCTGGAATGTCCCTCAGCATCCTCACATCTAATGCAGGTCAATGGACCTGTATAAAAGACGTGATGACGTCAGTGGTCCTTATACCACCGGAGCCCAGGGAGAAGCCGTAGAAACCGGTCCAGGAGCTCGGAGGGACCGAGGATCAGGTTAGTAATACAGCTTTATTTGAACCCCCTAGACAAAACAAGCACTTAACCCTTGCAGTGCAGAGATAACCCCACTGCAAGGGTAAGCTTTTGATTTTCCCGGGAACTTGAACCTATCCATTGTAATCTACAACCATTGTGATTTTCTAACACTGCAACACAATTTACATATTATGCCAGTGCGATATTGCAGTTTGGTCACCTCTGGCATACTGAATATGTAAAGAACTCCCCCAGAAACCTTCTCTCCTCCTTCTGAAGTTAGACATAGGGGTTTATTTATAAATAATCTGCTAAACCATTTACCCTGCGGAATTGCATGTGCTGTACATTGGTTCTGTGCGTATGACCACAAAGGCGAATGTTGTTAGCGCATTTTCTTCTCAAGTCAAATGTAATATCAGGTAAATACTGTATTATGGCCACTAGATGGAGCTGAGGAACATAGGAAAAGTACAGAATCCTAAAAATAGAAAAGTAGTATCTACTCCACTCTAGCTACAGACAGCAGACGGCCCAAATCTTTTACCCAATTCATTCCAGGGCAGTTCTGCATGCCCACACTCATTATTTGTTCTGTAAGGTGATGGCCAGTGTCATTAGCCTACATGAGGTTTAGGAGGTAAGACAGGAAGCCAGGCTTCTCAGCCTGCATTGATCAGTTACTTCATTTTTTTCTTTGTTTCATGTTGTTTAAATAGAAATGTCAATATTCAACACTGTTCCTTCTTTCACAATAAAGTGAGCATGCATCAAAAATAACCCCTAGAGACCCAGCTTACAACTATGGACTAGAATGAGAGCATGACTTCCATTTTTTGGAGCCACCTTTCAGCAACTAGGCAAGAAAAACAAAATGTGTGTGTGAGATTATATACAGGATTATAATATATATATATATATA
>NW_017307007.1:336978-337205 GCF_000935625.1 Nanorana parkeri
TTATTACACACATATACATATGCATACACTCATGCACCAGCTGTAATTTTTAAGGAGCATTGGTTACCCAACTGCTGGTATTTATCCAGCTCTGTATTGGGTGTTAAGTCGGTTGGAAGTATATATGTATTACACTTTAGATAGGAAGATCTAAAGAAAGCCAGACTGAACACTAAAGAGCTAGGTAGCCCAAGCTCTATAAAAATTTATTATATTGATCTTTACAA